>NC_056737.1:759779123-759959123 GCF_019279795.1 Protopterus annectens
GTGATCTGGCAGCAGTACGTCTGGCGAATATCTGGACATAACATCACACTGGGTAATTACACTAAGCTGCTAGGTATGTAACAAAGCACTGTGCAAACTACAGTCAGACTACCACAGGACTGGCCTACATTTCATATAGGGGAATACACATGTACCTGCAAATATAACACGCTCTACAGGCATGTCACAGCACAGAGTAACAGACATCTGTGTGAAAGTGCATATCCACAACCAATGTGAACACAGCCACAGCCACATATGGTATGCAAGCTTAATATTACACTATATGGACTGTCTGATCAACACCATCCTCACATGTGCCACTCACACACTAACCTTACTTATACTGGGTCATGACACAGTGTGGTCCAGTGCCTGTCTGTGTCATGGGACACGTGTGTGTTTGGCCCTACAAACATGTGAGCTGATAGGGTACCATACACTGGAGTAGCATGTAACATCAGATAGAACAGGACCAAGAACAATGACATCTACCACAGTCTGTACACAGGCAAGGTACGTATTCACAATACACATATTGTCGGCAATCATCATAAGTACACGGACCCCACTACTGTACACACAACCACAGAATGCCCAAGTTATGTCCTCAGAAATAACCCCTACTATACATAACATGTCTAGCAGTCTGATATCTGACTGCTTTTTATCAGGTATGATGTCAATAAATAATGGTGTACAGAGCATATGCACCTCTTACTGCATGACATATGTACAAAGGTTGACAGACTTGTGGCTGGCGTCAAAACCACTGGGCCAATATTGGCATGTTGCTGTGATACCCTCATAGATTTACTGTTGTAACAGGGTTTGTTGTGACATATGTCCTATGAGGGATATGAAGTCAGTAATTGTCATGGCTGTCACCATGTACTGACTGCAATCCTCAGACTATGCTTCTGCAGTTCTAAGATAGGTAATCTGTGAGTAACACAAGAAACATAAGACTCCAAACACTGCCCAGTCTGCAGATAACCCTACAGGTGGGAGTTTCCACAAACACATAACACTGTCATGACAGGTATTAAATCATGTAGACCCGTCATATCCACACAAACCCTGTTAAACCATCATTACTCCAGATGCAGAAGAGCAACACTTACATTCTGTAGTCATGTCTGGAAAATCCCCCTCCTGTTTGTTGGCCTGTCTGCACAGTGTATGTTGTTAGAGGTATGTCCCAATACCATCTGTGATGCTGTTTGCCAAACACCGGCATGAGGTCCTGCTCACAGTGAATGAAAAGGCCCAACACTCACATGATATTCCTAGGTATAGGAGTGTGTTTCCATGCAATTGGCTATGAGAATGTTACCACAGCTGTTCCACATGCAATCAGCTAGTGGGGGACTGCAATTTGTACAGAGGCCATCAACTGATCATGAGCATCACTTACAAAACGCAAGCTGCTGCCTAAGCAAAGCAGGTGTACTTCTCCACATCCACCAAAGAGGGGGTGAGAGAGACAGACAGAGACATAGTAAGACAGGGAGGGGGTGGGAGAGTAAAACCTAAGCATGTTTGAGTCACACCCTTACCAGTATGGGGTTACAAACCTCTGCCTGACTATGTATTGCTATCACATGTCTATGCAGTTATTGCATGTGCCACAGAGCTTACATGTCGTGGAGCTGTCCAAAGGTATATCTGATGGTGAGTGACATCTGCAACAGTGATAAAGGAGGGATAAGGTAGGTGTAGTACACGTGTCTGTCCAGATGAACAGGTGTCAACATCGACACAGCCAGGGACTCACACACATTATCACAGTTGGCAGGGTCAGGATTAGACTTCCTAACTAGCTAGTTTGCCACAATGCAGTAATACACAGGTATCACATGCACCACAGGGATTATCAGGATGATATATAGGCAAAAGGTATGTGAAGGTGTCTGACATCAGAAGGCATGCTTCAGTAAGCCAATGGGAGGGGTCTATATCAGTTCAACGAAACAGCTCATCATCGAATACCACAACCTTGAACTTCTAACCACAAAATCTACAAACACTGAAAGCCCAGAACAGTGAATTTTTCTTCCCTGGGAAAAAATTCACTGTTCTGAGAAACACACACAACACAAGCACACCCAAAAAACAGCAATCCACACACATACACTTAAAATCCTACATCTAACCCTACACTAAACTGTACATACAGTACTATCTATCCACTATCCTTAACCCAAACCCTAACCCTAAGGTCCGTCACTATCACACACTCACCTCACCCGTGCCCTAACCCTAACTCACATACCCCGCCCTAACCCTAAAGTCTGTCACTATCACACACTCACCTCACCCACACCCTAACCCTAACTCACATACCCCGCCCTAACCCTAACATCCGCACAATCGCACACTTACCTGAACCCAACCCGTAACTCTCCACCACAGTGCTGAAAATAGCGAAGCCACAGAAATTAACAACCAAATTCTTTCCCTAGGAAAAAAATGTGGTTATCTGCAGCTACGCTATTTTCAGCGTTCATTGTTTTCAGGTTGATTTTAGACCATTTGAAGTATTAACACTTCAATGATCTAATATAGACCCAATGGGAAGTGTAGTGAGTGTGAATGGTGTCAAAATCGTTATACTCCACACACACACACACACACACACACACACACACACACACACACACACAGGTTGCCAGTACTGACATGCATGGGTGAATTGCTTCACAGGTGTGTAGTGGTTGACTGTGCCAGAAGGCTGTACAAGGCTAGATAAGGGGTATACCTTGGCATCAGGCCACATGCAAATGGTCTGCAGTGTGGCTCTGGGGTGTAGTATCTGGATTGGCCCACACAGGTGGGTATTGTATTCACCATCCAGTCGTCTGGGTTACTATTGCGGGTGGCTAATGCTGTGCAATGCTTGCCATATATGTGTTCTATAGTCCATGACATGGACGGTGTCAGGGATGTGCACACGTCCCACATGCATGTTCTGTGACATGTGGATGTCCACCTGGGGTGTCTGGGGCATGTTGTGTACACAGATTGCTATCATCAAATGTGCCAATCCTGGCCTCCTGTGGTGGGAACTGCCAATGGACACCAGGCTGACCCTGCACCTACATTGACAGCATGATACAGGTATTCCCTGGTGTCAGTGGCATCTGTCCATACAGGGCATGTGTATAAGGCATGGTATGTCCTTTGTGGGTTACATTTGCTGGCATTACATTTGTTGCAGGCATCCAGTGGGGAACATAGTGAAGGAGCACTGTATGCAATTTTGTGCCTATTGTAGTGATGGGACAGGGTGCCATGCACTCTGTAGTCTGCTGCAATCACACCATGGTTACTATCTGTGGACAATATGCAGGGAACTACCATCATAGTGGTTGTTGCCTAGCCGTGTGTGTTTGTGTATGAGACATGGGTAGAGAGTGTTCTCTGGTAATACACGGGTTGCCAAAATTGTTCACCAGGCCTTGATGTCACATGCAGTGGTATGGATTGTCAACCCCAGCCTCCCTGCTGTTTGACATCTGTTATCCTTGTAAGGTGGACACTGTGACATATAATAGGCCCACCATATAAGAAATATGCAAAACCAGCTCCGCAATGAGTCCAGTTGTTACACACTCACAGCCACCTCCACACAAGATACATATGACAAGCACAAACACCAAGTCTCACAGTTGACATGTCTGGGATTGGAACTCATACCTAACTACAGCATTACACAGTTATAGGACGTGCCATGGAGATTACTGGGCTATTCGTTCCTCAAAGGTGAGTGAATGACATCAGCAGGCTTGCCAAAGAAGGGCAATGGAGGCTGTAGTGACTGTGAATGGCCTCAAAAGCATTGCTCCCTACACAGACAAACAAACACACAAACATCCACACTTTCCATGTCTGGGAATATAACTCCTACCTAACTAGTTTATCACACTACAGCATTAAGCAGTTATGGGACACACCACAGAGATCATTGGGCTACTCCTTCAACAAAGGTGTATTTCAAAGTGAATGACATCAGCAGGCTTGCCAAAAAAGAGCAATGGAGGCTGCAGTGACTGTGAATGGCCCTACACAGACAAACAAACACACACACAAACATCCACACTTGCCATGTCTGGGAAGAGAACTCCTACCTAACTAGTTTATCACACTACAGCATTACACAGTTATAGGTTGTGCCACAGAGATTACTAGGTTACTCCTTCCCCAAAGGTGTATTTCAAAGTGAATGACATCAGCAGGATTGCCAGATAAGGGCAATGGAGGCTGCAGTGATTGTGAATAGCCTCAAAAGCATTGCTCCCTACACAGACAAACAAACACACACACACAAACATCCGCACTTGCCATGTCTGGGAATAGAACTCCTACCTAACTAGTTTATCACACTACAAGCATTATGCAGTTATAGGACACACCATGGAGATTAATGGGCTACTCTTTCCCCAAATGTGTATTTCAAAGTTAATGACATCAGCAGGCTTGCCAAAGAAGGTCAATGGAGGCTGTAGTGACTGTAAATGGCATCAAAAGCATTGTTTTCTAAACAGACAAACACACACACTTGCCCTGTCTGGGAATAAAACTCATACCTAACTAGTTTATCACACTACAGCATTACACAGTTTTAGGCTGCATCACGGGGATTATTGGGCTGCTCTTTCCCCAAAGGTGTATTTCAAAGTGAATGACATCAGCAGGCTTGCCAAAGAAGGGCTATGAAGGCTGTAGTGACTGTGAATGGCCTCAAAAGCATTGCTCCCTACACATACACACACAGTTGCCATGTCTGGGATTAGAACTCCTACCTAACACATCACACTACAACATTACACAGTTATATGACATGCCACAGAGATTACTGGGTTACTTTTTCTGCAAATGTATATTTCAAAGTGAATGACATCAGCAGGCTTGCCAAAGAAGGTCAATGTAGGCTGTAGTGACTGTGAATGGCATCAAAAGCATTGCTCTCTACACAGACAAACAAACACAATTGCCCTGTCTGGGAATAGAACTCCTACCTAACTAGTTTATCACACTACAGCATTACACAGTTATAGGATGCACCATGGGGATTATTGGGCTGCTCTTTCCCCAAATGTGTATTTCAAAGTGAATGACATCAGCAGGCTTGCCAAAGAAGGGTAATGAAGGCTGTAGTGACTGTGAATGGCCTCAAAAGCATTGCTCCCTACACACACACACACACACACACACACACACACACACACACACACACACACACACACACACACACACACACACACACACACACACACACACACACACACACAGTTGCCATGTCTGGGATTAGAACTCCTTCCTAACACATCACACTACAGCATTACACAGTTATAGGACATGCCACAGAGATTACTGGATTACTTTTTCCCCAAAGGTGTATTTCAAAGTGAATGACATCAGCAGGCTTGCCAAAGAAGGGCAATGGAGGCTGTAGTAACTACTATGAATGGCCTCAAAAGCATTGCTCCTTACACAGACAAACACACACAGTTGTCACATCTGGGATTAGAACTCTTACCTAACTAGTATATCACACTACAGCATTATGTAGTTACAAGACACACCATGGAGATTACTGGGTTACTACTACCCCAAAGGTGTATTTCAAGGTGAAGATATCAGCAGGCTTACCATAGTAGGGCAATGGGGAGTGCAGTGTGTGTGCATGGGTCATAATCCATTCACCTAGAGGCAGACACACAACACACAGGCACACACAAGTTTATATTCCACATGTACATGTATACAACTGCTAGATAACTACTGACTTGTACAGTCATTTTACACAGTTAGCACAAGCACCACAGACACTATAGTGCTGAGGGATACCAGAGGCAAATGTAAACGGTGATTGACATGTGCACATCATGTGGTTTTAGCCAATTGGATGTGTGCTGGGTGGGACAGGCCTCATGATGGGAGGATCTTTGTCACTGTCACTCTCTTCCACACATCTATGTATGTGTAATTTTGGCCTATTATAGTGTGTTGTCCTTGGATATATGTGTGTATTCCTATCCAATGTGTATGCAAAGCATGACTGGTGTGTAATGAGGAGTGTATGCAGTAACATCTGCGACTGTCAGATATGTATGGTCCACTGTTGTTGCCAGACATGGGCTTCATTTCTCTAAGTGTGTGAGCATGCCCAGTATGACCTTTCAGTATTTTGCTGTCTGACATGGCCTTCATTTCTCTTAAGTCTGGGAGCATGCCCAGTATGACCTTCTGTATTGAATGTGTGAATCCATTCCAGGTAGATTGTACTCCAGTGCAGCCTTTTTGTTATATACCTACAGCTAGCAAACTGTTTCTGCAGCATATCTGTAGATCGGTTGAAAATATGAGGTCAAAATGGATAATGGGTTACTGTAGGTAATTGTGTCTGTGCTGCTTCTGCTACATGGTCCTGGTGTTAGCAGAGATATTAAGACATATCTACTGTTATACACTGTGATGTTTTCTGTCATCCAGTACTGTCAGGTATACATATTTGCTTGCAGTGATGTCCTGGGGAACACAGGGTGAATGCAGCTTTGTCCAGTATTGTTGTCAGCAGCCTACATATTCTTGCACAATCATGCCATTCTGGAGGGGAAGCTGCAGACACATGCTACTGGGTCTGTGTAAATGGTTCAGCACCTTGGTACAGTGGTGGCAGAGGATCCCATGCTTGTACATCCATTGAAGTGACAGTATGGCCATATCCTGCTGTGGCCATACCTCACAGCTGTACAGATTCACACAGGTAACCCAGAGGCAGCGGTCATACTTCTGGACATTACCCCTTCAACTTGTGGATTATGAGCAGGTTTGTAGCCACCCATTCTTGTGTTTGCAGCCAGAGATAATATGTGCACACGGCTGAGTTTCAGACTTCACACACTCCATGCTGCCCATGCTCCCCCCCATTATTCTATCCTCTTCCATACATTATGCAAACATTATCTGATATGTTCCCTGTAGTTATCACCTCATCCCAGCAGTAATTTGGTGTTGGTCCACAGTTTTTATTATGAATTTACAATGTATTTTATTATGAATTGACTATGTATTGTTTATATAAATGTTTATAAATACATATATATATATATATATATATATATATATATATATATATATATATATATGTATTTATTTTTATATATATTCTTATTTATGGTGACATATAATGATATTCAATATATAATATATATTACATATTATATTTCTTATTTATTTATTATTATGCCTATTTATGGGTAATTTGCACTTATTTAAGTATTTTATGAACATACAATGTTTTTAGCAAAAGGTATTAAAAGTTTTATAAGAGTATATACATGTAATTATTTGAAAGGATGATTCAGACAGCTCTATCTTATTACACTGTTTTACTATACTGTTTTAAACTCACTATTTCTGAAGTCCTTTGTTGTATGCTAGTTCTTGAAATGATAATTAATTAATTCATTAAGTCTTTTATTGCCAGCCAATGAACTTGTATAAAAAAGACAAATTTTTTGTGAAGTTAATTGATTCTGAGGAAGTCTCCGGAGGGAGATGAAAGCGCTTAATCAGTGAAATCAGTGAATGTCAATGAATTGTGGATTTTATTTTTATTTTTCTGCCTCTGTATGTGGATTTTTACATCTTTATTAAATAATTTTTTGAAATATTTTCATCAGACTACATTTGGTTTATCTGGACCATTCAGGTCCTGGTATATAGAAGACAGCCTTCATTGTATTGGAGCTGCACGTTTGTGGACTGAGTTTCAACTGCCTCTGTTTTTGGTTACTAGATGTCTAAAATTCAAACTCCTGTCACCACTTTCTATCCAGGCTTGCAAGATTTGTCAATATTTTGCCAGCAAACTACAATTTAATGAAACAAACCAAAATGTGAGATAGACATATTGACATTCTGAGCATACCTGTTGACCTCTTAGAGCAACAAACCTGAACAAAGCCAATAATTATTGACCTCTTAGAGCAAGAAACCTGAATAAAGCCACAACTCCAGTGTTTGCCCGCCAAAAATAGGAACAGCCTTCAAATATAGCTCCCACAAACTCAAAATCTGACAGAATAACAGGTCCAGCATTAGTATAAATTTCCCATTACCCAAATGGTATGAAGTCTGAAAACACAAGTGCATGCCAACAGTTTCCAACTTCAGTCCTGACAATTTTCTACTAAATTGCCAGAAAACCACAATTCATGAAAATGGACCAAAATATGAGACAAAATCTACCCCCCCTTTTATGCATCTGAAATCCTCCTGTACCACATGACCCTGACAAAATACCATCCGATCTGCTACCCACCTGGAAACTGGACAACAACTTATATAATGCCCTGGGAAACTGCAACTAGGTCATGATATTCTACAAACCCCAGCACAGCCGGAACTGATGAAAAGGCTCATGGAATCTTCAAAACAATAAATAACCTCACTACTATTGCCAGCCCACCAATTTAAACCACAACCAAGCATTCCCTTCAGATTCAAAGTACTACTCCGAGGAATCAGCCTCAAATCCTGTTACTTGTGAAGGCTTATGATCATCAGGTAAACACCTTAATCAATATACCTGCCTTTCCATCCCATGCAAGCTTTTATCTGAGTATTATTTCTCCCCTACTTACCACTTACAGGCAGGCTAAGGATTCTGATGATCATACATCTTAACTTAACCCAGTGTAATTATTCAGAGCCTAAGTTCTCCATACTTTATTATGCCAACACCACTATAGAATGTTTGCCTAAAACTAAGCTGAGAATTAAACATTTGGCAACCATGAACAGTTAAAGCATATGATAATGCTCTGCACTACTGTGTCATGCCCCTAATGCAGGAATGGCCTTGAGTATCACTCTCAACCTCTTAACCAAGAAACCTGGACAAAGTCAGACATGATAGGAGAACAGAGGCCCAAAATTAGGGACACATCTTAAATATTGCTCTTATAAACTTAGAAAGTAGCTATAACAGGAATTGTGTTGGCATGCATTTTCTGAAGGACATGAAGTCTGAAACTCAGAATAAATGGCATTTAGAGACTTTACTCCTTAGATCATAAGCACAATTTTTTCTTTTTTTTTTTTTTTTTTTTATTTGAGGAACAGATCCAAACTTATGAAGTAAAATCCAGACACTCCACAAAAGTCTGAATTGATAAAATCCAAGGCTGCAATCCGATCTACTCCAACCCATTATAGCAAGCGAGTTAACAGAAGATAAATTTGGGAGCTGCTGAAATACAAAGATTAAGCCTCGATTTACAAACAATTGAAACTCTCAAGACCCCCAGCAAATGAAGCATCTAATGAGGAACATGTTCTTGGACTCCACAGCAGTTCCATGCAATTATATAATATTAAAACTTAAATACTTCTATTGTAATTCCGTAATTCTGAAATACGGTTGCTGTTTAATACAAGTAGTTCAATTTAAATGTAAACATGATAAACCTCTTCACTGCATCAACTCTATGTGAAGGAACACTTTTTCCCCCTTCTTCCTTGCCCATCGATGTTACCCCTGCAACATGTACTTAAATATACCTCCACAGGCTATACTTCAAAGTTTTGAATAAACTCTGCCAGTGACTTGAAAATGTTACTGAGGTAAACGGACAGTATATGGCAGACACCATGCAGTGCTTGTAGTTTCTTGCTCGCAAGACACATTCTCCACATGTCCTTGCAAACTACCACACCATTAACTGTTAGTGGCTTGGGCTGCTATTGTGCATGTGCAGCAAAGAATATTACCCACGGCTATAGCTAAGCCTGTGAACAGATACCGCACATCCCTACTAGGCTGCAGACCTGTGTTAAGAGCCCCATGAATAGGTTCAGGGCCTGCACTCCACCACCACCAATGAACAGTCATCAAATGAAATCACTGAGCTGCAGCACCCATCAACTGACTAATCCACCAAACTCTCCAAAACAGCCTCCCACACTTCTCAAGTCACAACCTATTCAAGTTATTCATGCTGATCCTGGATAATGAGTGACACAATCCATCTCGCATGATGGTCACCACTGATCTGCACCATTAAAGCCCCAAGCATCCCAGTGGTATGTACTCTGAATCCCAGCTCCCCCACCATCAACAACAAAAGGTAACAAACAAAAAGTGACAGCAAACCAGCACTGAACCACACAGACTTAATAATAATAAAATATTCTAAGAGAAAATAAAGCATATAAAATGAAATTGTCACAAGAATAGTCCACCAACCCCCAAACATTACCACTCACCATTTAATGTCTCCAGTTCAATACCCAGACTCAGCATGGACAGTCACCATTAAGTTAACCCACAATAACCCGACGTCACCAACGAAATCAAAACCATGACCAACCTAACTACCATGTTCTCTTCATGAGGCTCCTAAATACCAAACCACCCCAACTCAAAACACAACAACTGATGCTCTCACACTCAAGGTTATACCTAGACCACTGGGATTATAGGTATACTGCTATCTGGCTCCTCCAACTTCTTAACGATATTCCTTTTAAGGCCTACATGCTGCACTGTACTTATTGGTCGTTCTTGGATGTACTACTTGCAAGTTGCAAGTTCACGCCAAAATGCGATTCCTTACCCAGTTACACTTGCATAAACCCCTTAAGCCCCTCACTACCCTTACCTCATTTCTTCCCAAACATCCCTCATTCCCATTTAACCCTTTCATCCCCCCTAACCTCTTAATTCCCAACTACTATATTTATCTAACCCCCACACCTGAAGATGTCCCTGGACAAATTGGTTTGTTACCAAACCTCATTTGTTAACTCTTGTGTCATTCTCATTTCTAATAAGAATGGAACTGAGAAATTAGATTATATTCAAGTGGGCAAATCAATCAAAATTCCTTTAATAAAGGTGAAAAGCTGTACCTGGTCACATATCCGATCTACATAACAAACAAAAGTACAAAACATTCAACATGGGTTATGCATTATTGCAAGGAAATAAATATGGTAGTGTTTCCCAACTAACTTGGAGTAGTTCGTATCAGAATGCATTCTTGTTTTCATCATCTGACACTGGCTAAAACAGACCACTAAATCTAAAGTGGGGACTTGACAATATGACAGGGAATAGGGGACTGAACTTAAAGCATGGAAAATACAAGACAGTTCAAAGCAAGTTTTTTCTCTCCTCTAAAGGCTTTCTCTTTTCTATGGATGTCAGTGCAAGTTGTGTGATATACAAAACTCAAAGCATTAAAATTCTAATTGGAAATATGTGTTTCTTATTTTAGTTTTTCAGTTCTTTTAGTTAATATACTCTAGGAATCTCAGCAAATATAACTTCAACTGAAATAAACCTCAGCTAATGTAAGCCAAGTAAAACTTTTAATGTTTTATAAGACAGCCTAAATTGATTGCTTAAAGCTGTCTATTACATTTGTGGGTGGATTAGGCTTGGACATAAACATATTAATTTTCAGTTCTTTTAGTTAGTATTTCTCTATCTCTTTGGCTTATCACTGAAATTGCTTACTCCAAATGTGATACCTGTGTCACTCCTAAAAGATTTATCTTAGGGCTCCATGCCTTTATATACCTACAATGTACTAAAGGAAAAGCAGACAGCCCAAACAGGTATCATTTAGAAGCCTGTTAGAGCTGAATGCTGCTTCTAACTTGTGTTAAGCCCCCCCCCTATTCTTAATGTGCATTAACACTGACGTAATTTCTAAATCATCCATTTCTTGATCATCATATGGTAAACCCCCTACACGTTTGTAGATATAAGAACTATCTGGTAGATAATTCAACTTCTTGTCATCACTTCAGTTCTTTCATAAGGACCCCAAACATTATTGTTTTACAATTTGATTCTGTTTTCAAATCAGAAAATAATACAGCAATGCCAGAATTAATAAATACAAACCACTCTTTCATAATCACAAAAACAATCACATTACTAGAACATTTTTTTTCAAATATATTCATATTTCTAGAACATTAATTTAAAAAATATGGTGAAACTTTACTAACTGAAACATACCAAACACTTAAAGTTAACAGTGTCATTGAAGCAAGAAATCTTGCCCTAAAGAGAGGGCATTATCAAGGAATTAACATGTTTGCAGGGGCTGTAAGGCCTACTTCCAAAATACATGTAGTGGAACTATTTAATGTCTACATAGACGCACACACACACACACACACACACACACACACACACACACACACATGCAGAATCACAGACAAACACACATATATAGATAGAAACGCACAAACACAACACACATACATGCACAAGTTACAGCCATAATGTTAAGTGAATACACCAAAGATCTATCACTGTGATCAAATGAATGTAAAATATCATAGATATCATAGAATGTAAAGCATTGTAACCCCTCCCATGCTTCTTAATGTTCCTGCCCTTGATTTTTCCCCATAGCTCTGCTCTGTCCCTTATAGAACATTTGATTTGCTGGTAAATCACCGAGGATTAAAGACAATCAGTAATGCCAGACTTTGGAGTTTTATGCTTATTATTTTTAAGCAATGCATGTTGGACTACCAGTTTCAATCAGAAGTTTCTGCTTGCTGTGTGTCTTCCTACGTACTATCTTTCTTTTTCTCTCTCTCTCACTCATATGCTTAGATGCGCATGCATGCACACATCTACACACGTTACTTTTTTATTCATTTATTTAATGTGCTTTTTTTTTATTTTACAGTTGCTAAACAGGAAAGCTGTGGCTTCCACTATGAGTGGATAAAATACAAGAAGACAATGCTAAAACACCAAATGCCAGTTGGCCATGGAAGTCAATACACCAATGACGCAATCACCAACAGCAAGGTTGTTAGAGTGGTATGCATGTACACCCTTTGGGATGTCTGTGGGACAGTTGGTGAGTATGTGTTACCCCCTTCAACACACATATACCATGCCCCTGCCATAGTCCAAGAAATATGGAAAGCACTGATTTTGAAGTCAATAGCAATGTTAACACAACAAATGTACCTGGCCAGATTGGGATGGTATACAACAATGAGCCAAAGAAATAAACCCATGCTACTGATGGATGTTTACATGTTCTACAGAGAAACAGCAATGTCAATCCTATTGGGGATATGTACTGAAAAGAACTCAAAGTTGTCATGGAAGAGCTATGATAACTAAAGCACAGCAAGGTGAGGAACTCCTTAGGTGCACAGCCCACCATCATGCACCACATTTTGAGGTGACAGACACAAGAATTACACAAGCAGCCAGAGGGGAGGCAACTACATCCAGTGAAATACCTGATGCTATGGTTAAGGAATCCTGATTGACATGCAACTGATGCCCAGGAACAGGAAATTACAGCAGTTAAGAGAACACATCATGAAGAAGAAGCCTCAAAGAAGAAGACATTCCATGCCATAATAGTCGTCATTGAGGATGTTATTTCACTCAGTGCTGGTAGCTTCATACTAAGGCATGCTTCATAATATGGTGGGAAACATCATCTGTGTGTGCCAACCACTGCAGCAAATATGGAAAAATCTCTCTCCAAGTGTGATGTAGCTTATGGGTCAAACATTTCCCACATGGACAACAATGTGTCAGCAATTGTATACCATATATACCATGTTTACCATTACAAAGACATGCATCTGGAGCATTTTTCCCTGGGCCTTCACTGAATATTGGCTCGTTCCAAGTCGGACTTTCTCAGTAAACAAATGTTAAAATAAAATAAAATATATGTCAACACAGGTCTGAATGATGGTGTCAGGATGGTTCCCTTGGTTTACTGCCTCATGAGCATCAGAAGCCAGATTGGTTCTGATTCAATGTTTGCTGTGATAGTGGATACTGCAACAGACTGTGGTTGTAGACTACAACTATGATTTGTCATAATAGATTTTACCTGGGCATCATAAAATACTCTGTACTGGGCATACCTTTTACCTAATGCAGATGGATGCCTGGGACAGATCTTACACCACTGTGTGCAGCAGTTAGAGCCATGCATCCACTATGTGATAACATCCTCCTTCACCATATAGATGAAACAACTTCTTGCATTGGTATACCTCTCACCAGCAGACACAGGTCCTGTTTATGACAGCTGGATGATCAATGCTCACATGAGGCAGTCCCCTTGAATGAGTGGTTCAATGACCACTTCATGCATGATGGGCCACAGTGTTATGACATCCATGTCTTTCATGCACTGCATTCCCCACCACATTTTGCTCCCACATTCTGGTCTGTGCAAAGACTCATATCTGTGTCACTGCCATGTATGCAGAACCATGTTGAGGGGTGGCACTGCTATCTCAGGGCACTGTGTAGAGTGAATACAGTGTTTCCATATCTGTCAAACTTCTAAAAGCCTCCACATAATATTTCTGTATTTTTTTGTGGCAAATCTTTCCCTGTGGACCAAGATTATACTTTTCTTACTGTAGTTGATTATTAGGCCTTCCTCACCAGTCAAATGACCAAAGTATTCCTACCATACCTCTCAATTGTCCAGATTTTCCCAGAATGTCCAGATTTTTTCCTTACATTTTAGTCTTTTCTGAATAAAATTTGTAGTTTTCTGACAAAGCATTGAGGACTGAAGTCACTAAATAATGCGATACATTTCACTTTCAGACTTTATACTCAAGAAAATGTATGCTAACACAAATTCCATTATTCAAGCAACTTTCTAAGTTTAAAACAGCAATATTTAAAATCTGTCCCTATTTCTGAGCCTTTATACCCTCATTTTTTAGGCTTTGTCCAGATTTCTTGCACTAAAAGGTTAAGAGGTATGACTCCTACATCACTAGATCATTGCTCCTGGAGGTCCTTCTGAAGGACTGAAGCAAAATAACCATCTATACCCCCTTCTCTTTTGCCTCAGTTATATTGACTACTGCCACAGTTTATACAGATCTTTGCACACAAACGGTAAACCATTGCATATGCATAAATGCAGCAATCTTGGATATTTTAAGCTATTATTCTTGAATAGCAGGTACAAAAACATTGACTGCAGTAAAAATGAAGGTGCTTGGAGTATTATCTTAAAACTAGCTAAATCATTCATTGAAGGTCTTGACTTTATACCATTATATGTAAGGTAGTTGTTAAAGTGATCACCACTCCGTTTTACACAACCATCCTGATATGATCAGTTCTTGCATGTGTAAAAGTAAGTGAAACAGTAAATAGTCAGATATTCTAGGAAAAATAGGGCCAGATTCATTAACAGCTACATAAAGTGCAGCGATCATGATGGTATCATTGCACACTGCCAACCCAATAGCATACTGTTTGGTATTCATTAAACGAAGGGAAGCAGCAGAGTATGCTAATGAAAGCATAAAGAGCCAAAGTACATGCTAATTAACCAATCCAACATGGCAGAGCTATTCAGGAAGCTATAGCAATTGTGTATACTCAGTATAAGCTTTTGCCATGTACACCAAAACTCTTTGGACTACAGCCACAATTACACTTAGAGAAAAAAGCAAGTTAGGGGGTGCTACTGCTGCTATTATTATGCTGGATGTGCAACAGGCTTTAAATCAAAGTGCTGCTGCTGCCAGACCTCAGGCAAGAAGAAGAAGGAGAAGGGTGTTTAGACCCTGTTTGACTTATCATGGACTGCATGAAACAGAAATTGTTGAGAGATATGGGGGGGGGGGCAGGGAAGCACAGGAGGAAATATACAACCTCTGCCATCCTCACCTCAGGCCACAGTGAAATCGTGGAGAACCTATCCCAGAGGAAACAAAGTTATGCTCAGCACTACATATATTAGCTTATTAGCTACTGGCACTTTCCAAAGACCCACAGGAGATATATTAGGGATGTTACAGCCTCAAGAATATTACATCATGTTTTAAATGCAATGCTACTCTATGTAAGGGAGCATATCTGTTTACCATCAACACCACAGGAAAGAGTAAAAAACATCCAGGAATTCTATGTAATAGCATGCTTCCCTGAAGTATTGAGAGCTATAAACTGTCCACACATAGAAACAAAAGCACCACCCAGGGAACAGTGAAGGAGGCAGAAAAGGTTTCCACTTTATAAACTGTCAGGTTGTCTGTAATGTCCAAGGGATCATCTACAATGTCTGTGCAGGTAACCCAGGCAGTTTCCACAATTCAGACATATGGCACATTTGTAATCTGCAAACCAGGTTTGCTATGGGTGACATTCCTCAAGGGCATCTAGTGGAGAATCCAAGTTATGCACTGGAGCCCTGGCTCATGACACCTATGAGAAGCCCACACAACCCTACTGAGCAAGGATACAATTAGGCCGACACTCAAACTAGAAATATCATAGAGTGCATGTTTTGTTTGATTAAATCAAGGTTCCAGTATCTAGACACATCAGGAGGTGCACTGCAGTACAACCTGGGCACCTGTGCCAAACAATTTACAGTCTGTGCCATGTTACACAATACAGTTCTCAGGAAACAGCTTCAACAAGAACAGCAAGGGGCAGGCCACAGTTTCAAGGACCACAGGCAAGGCCAGCAACAGCTGCAGGTATGGATAAGGAGTCTTAGGGAGAACCGCCAGCTTCAGATGGTGCTGGCAGACGGAGGTGTGCACAGTATGCCCTGGCTCTAGCTAACAGGCAAAGAATAGCACACAAAATCACTACCTATGTCAAAGCCTAAAATCCCACACACATATGCATAGGAAAATCGATGCCTGTCTACTTAATCATGCTGTGTTCTAATATCATCAAACAGGAACAAACCTCAAGGACACAATTGTTACCTGTAGTAGTGACAAGGTAAGTATGGAATCTGTAAAGAAAACAAAATTATATAGCTGATTACTGTCATATGGAAATATGTATATGTCCCTAAGCAGAACATTTGTCTGAGTTTGACAGCTATGTCAGTAATATCGCCCATTTCAGATTTTTGCACTATATAATTGCGAATTAGAATCAATACTGTGCATCGGGCATTTCGATTGACCACATCTATAAAACATGGAACAGGCCAATTATATCTTCATTTGCACAACTTCCCTGAGAAGCAAGACTGAAGTACCTAATGCTTCTACTGCTTTACTGACAATACTAATTGAAATAGAATGAGTTTAAGCAATTATATATGCAATCATTCCCAAATGAGTAGGAACAAGAAATCAAAAACTTTTCTTCTGCAGTACATATTGATAAATGCAAGCTTGTGAGTAGGCAAGCATCAGCTCTCCACTATATGCATCAGACTTACATGCAACCCTAAGTCACAAAGACATGTAAAAAGGGCAGGGCACAGTCATCATCATTTGCTCGGTGGGGGGGGGGGGAGCAATGCTGACAGCAAAGAAGTGATTGTGATGAGTGTATGAGTAAGAAACACATGTACCTGTCAGAGTTCTCAGGGCCAGTAACAACATATGCATAACACTCAGCAGTACTGTTTAGATAGCTTACATGTCTGGGCAAGTGAATTTTTTTTTATTTTATGTGTGTGTCTGCATGAACATAAGCAAGCACTGTGCTAGCACAACTTCCTGGCATCTCAGACAGGTGTGAGCCATGCATGATAGAAGAGTCAGGTCAGCATCATTGCCCCAGCCATGAAAACCACCTTTGCCAGGAGTTGCACTGCTACTTCCATGGTCCTAGCTAGAAGTTGGGGTGCTACCCAAATGTGAGTCATGTCTGATGGATGAGCTCTCCTCATGACTATGTCCAGGACTATGACCCTGTGGCCTTCCACATCTGAATGTGTTCACTGCAATCACTGATGGGACAGTAGATGTAGTATCACTACAGGAGTAGGATCTTACAAGGCCATGATGCTAACACCAGAAGATGTAGTGGGTCTGCACCTATGTGGATGCCCGCTCTCCCCAACAGACATTCGATCACAGACACTGACTGATCCAGCATATCATTCATTCTGTCCAAATATCAAACACATGACTCAGGAAGACATGCATGTCAGAATGCATGATGTTTAGTACTCACACTGTCTCTTCTGAGGCCCTGGTGGGATGTGCCTGTGCCTCCGCTACAGCCCTGCACATATACCTAGTGGCACCTAATGACACACTAGCATCAGAAGGAGAGTGGACAGCAGTCTTCCTCCAAGCACATCTACCAACCCTCCTGTGTGGCACCTCACCCTCACGATGGCTATGAGGAGAAGCTACCAGCTCTGCATCCTGAGTAACCACACTACCCTGATCACCTATTTTATCCTCATTTTCTCCTATACCAGAGGTCTCTGTTTCATGGGTATGAATAGGCATACTGACTGTGTCTGAAATACGGACAGGGGATGTAGCAGCCACAACCTCAGTGTTAGACTGACCATCTGCAGTCCCAGGCTGCACCTTTTCATCGCCACCATCATCATCAGAGGCTAATGATACTCTGACAACAGGTGGCAAGAGATCCACAGTGCCACTTTCAGAATCACCTGTGATAACAAGCAATAAGCATAACAAACAGACAAATAGAGTATACAATTGATCACACATTTTCCTTATATGAAGGGTATGTTAAACTCTAAGAGATGTTATAGCAACACAAATCTTTTTCTTATGTAAACCAAAATCTACCTTATATAAAGTAATATCAATAACCAAATCTGTGCTTACTATATGCAGGTGGGCTGGCAGCTTGCAATGACGATATCCCTGTATGTGAGGAAGGAAAAGGAATAAAGGCTGATAAGGGTCACAATGCAAATGAAAAAAGTAAAAAGACATCGGTCCCCTTCATATGTACAGATTAAACATGTTCTCATACAAAAGTGTAGTGAACAGATGGATTGCCTGTAACACCCTCATCTATTTTTCTCTATGGCTGTGGCACCTGATTCACTGACTTATTGCTCACTCTCTATATATCAGACATCTAAGATAAACACATATAAAGATATAACAATGACACTTGCATTTTGCATACCTTGAACATCTGCTTGAGACATTCTTGGTCATCCATATTAGCACCAGTGTCAAGGATTCTGTGGGAACCTTTTACCAAGTTATCTGGATCTCTGAATGTGGACAGGAACTCCTCTGCTTCAGTAAGTGGTGGCTCGGTAGCAGGACCACCACCTGTAATCACCTGTTTTGGGGCAATTGCAGCCACCCTACAATAGTTAACATATCACTTGCCCTGTGTTGTATCATGGAGTAAGTTCTTGTACACCTTCTGACAGCACTGATGCCATCGAGCACCTGCTGCCATATCCTGTCACTGGCAGATTGGTCACCTCTAGCTCTCCTTAGCAAAAAAGCTGCATGGCAACATAAGGCCTGGATAATGACCTCATTTTCTTCATCAGTGTACAATGGCTTGTGGGATACATATTTCTTCTTGGGTGCCATATCCTTGTATGAGATGAAACAGAAAACAAATACATAATTATATATATATAATAACAGACAGAGTGTCGAGAACTCAATTAGGTATGAATGTGTGCATTCATCATGCACAAAACAATTTAAAAGGTAATGCTCCATATAACTACATACCAGTTAGGATAGCTCCCCCCCAAAAAAAAATATTCTAAATCAAATATCAGCAGCAAACTATAACAATTTTGTAATGCAGGTAACATGGGTTTAACTGTGTAATACATAGCAGCATTAATAATAAAAATTCACAATGTAGCATTAGAAATGTAAAACAAGAAATTTATAAGTGTCATCTCCACTTCTGTGGAGGGCAGTCAGGTAGAAATCACAAACAAAACAGATTTTTCTTTCTGCTAACACAGGTAAAAATGACAAACATTGCTGCAAAGTTAAAATATACTCATCTGCAATAACTGTGCAAACAACACTTGCATACAATCTAAGAAATACAGGTTAGGTAGCACTCTGTATCATAATTTCTGTAACACAGATATAACTGATATAACCCAGCTATACCAAAAAAATTGATAAAAAAAATAAGATAAAAAATGGTTTTGAGCAGGCATTGCCCTTCACACTTTAATGTTACACTAAAAGCATAAAGTAAGCAACATACCCTTGACATTAAAACAGTATGGAAAGTAGATAATTCTCCAAAAGTTGTTTATTTAGCAGTATCACTCTCTCTGGATCCAAACAGTCTCCCCATTGTGATATAAGGTCATTAGCTACATGATTACCTTTATATAGTGAGAGTCAACCCCGTGAGCACTGTGAGTATGCAAATGAGGAATTAAATCATTAGCATTCCTGAATACCACACTCTGTACTAAGTGTAGGGAATGGAAACATGGTGTAAGGTCCTACACTATTACATGCACATGCCCTGGCAATGCAAGAATGAGCACTGAGAAGTACTACTTGCTAATGGCCTGCAGGTGTCTGTGATTAGTCTGACTGCATGGATAATCACGGTTTCACAGTCTCTACTCTTTAGTGTACACTTAATGAGGTTGTGTCAGGGAGAAGAGACTTAAAAGTCTGAAAGTGCATTGACTGATTTAGGAGAGCAACATTCTTAAAATTCAAATGCTGGCTTTAATGTTTACAGTTATTGGCCCTTACCAAGAAATGTTCATATTCAAGGGAGTACTTTAAGCATTGATACAGACAACATATGCAGTAAAACAGAGATAAAATTGCTCTAAAGAAAACATATATAAGGGAATGGGTCACCATAAAGAAACAGAGGAATACACCTGCAGAGTTTACAGTCTTTGCTTAATATTGTATTAAGTACATGGGTATCCTAACTGCTGGCAATATCACAATCATCCAGACATTTACTCTCAACTAAGAAAGGACAACTTCCATAACTTGATTTGTTGCATGTTCAGTGTGACTTGATACAATGTCACATCATCAGCACATCTAACCCCATTTTCTCCTTGCAAATATATGTCTTTATCTGTGGCAAATATGGGGAATACTCTTCAATGATTGCTCTTAATACCCTTTTTGAGAGTTCAAATCCATACAGGTTCCTGTTGTAAGATAACAAAGTTGATTAACCTTTGGAAATGTACATTTAAAGTACTTGATTCCAAATCAAATTTTTTTCCTTTATTGTTTGCCATTGCACTGGTCTGGACAATAAATGCAATTAAAGCTAAATGGAACTACAAGTGCATGGTGATATCTTGTGATTTTATTGTCTTTGGCTGAATTACTCTGTCGCACTTCGCACCACCTTGCTTAGCTATGTTTATTCAGTTTAATGTACTTTTCAACATGATGAAGAGTTGGATTTTCAGATTACAGTGGTCAACAGGGTAATGAAGATGAATACATACATTCACATTTACTAAAATCTTCTGTCAAATATCTATCAGAACTATGACTTCCTACATGGTATGCTTCAATGACACTCAGGTATAAATGTTTTTATTGCAATGCTCTAAAGGTTTGAATCCAGATGGATGAAACAGGTATTATAATGTTTGGTATGACTACTGTGGCTATAACGTTTGGCCACGTCTTTCTTTAGCACAAAATTATCCTGCTGGTTTACAACAGCAAATGTCTATGGAAGTCCATAATTTGAAATATGTCAATGTCCTTCACAGTAACACAATGATCATGAAAGACAGTATCTAAATGTTATTAGAGAAGGATGTAATTACATGTGAAAACCATAGTGATGTTACACTGTCATGTGCACATATATGCATTTCTTGCACAACCTCTGATACACAGTACTATCTGTTGCAAACAGTGGATTTTCAATAAGTATGGATGGACTATTTTATGTTGCTAAAGTCAGTCTTCTCCTGTGGTGTTTGCAAATTACTGTGCTCTTTAGATTCTGTAACTAGATAGGTATGAGGTTTGGTGCTTAGCATCGGAAACTTGTGTGTGTGTGTGTGTGTGTGTGTGTGTGTGTGTGTGTGTGTGTGTGTGTGTGTGTGTGTGTGTGTGTGTGTGTGTGTGTGTGTGTGTGTGTGTGTGTGTGTGTGTGTGTGTGTGTGTGTGTGTGTGTATATGGGTGTGTGTCTGTGTGTATAACAATTGGTGCTGTATCCACTTCTCCTAAGAAGAATACATTTAACTTTTCACACAGCTCCCTTATTCCACTTCTTACTGAAAAATCCTCTCTGAAAAGCAGTAATGAGGTCATCATGACAAAAGTGTCTTCCCTCCCCTTATGAGTCATACTTCTGTGACACTTGCAACTAATACAGTGGTGTATGTGTGTGTGTGTGTGTGTGTGTGTGTGTGTGTGTGTGTGTGAGAGAGAGAGAGAAAGACAGAGAGAAAGAGAAAAAATGCTTTGTGCTCCATCCACGTCCCATGAGGAGAATGCATTTAAACTTGTACACAGCTCCCATATCCCACTTTTTGCTGAAACATCATCTCTGAGACACAGTGATGAGGTCATCATGACAAAAGTGCACTCTCATCAGTTAAGAGTCAGACTTTTCCTGTGGTACTTGCGTTTCTTACACTATTCTCTAGAATGTGTAAATAAATAAGTAGGAGGTTCAAACAAAGCAGTGCTTAACTTCTACAAGTGTGTGTGTGTGTGTGTGTGTGTGTGTGTGTGTGTGTGTGTGTGTGTGTGTGTGTGTGTGTGTGTGTGTGTGCGTGTGTGCGTGTGTGTGTGTGTGTGTGTGTGTGTGTGTGTGTGTGTGTGTGTGTGTGTGTGTGTGTGTGTGTGTGTGTGTGTGTGTGAGAGAGAGAGAGAAAGACAGAGAGAAATAGAGAGAGAGATAGAGAGAGAGAGAGACTGGAAATTAATTTGGGATTGGTTTACATACTTTGCAGTGACAACCACTATAATCCCACCAGACACATCTCCTTGGCAATACACTTCTTATGTCATCTGTTCATAGTTGATGTATGCCTCACTTATACTCATTCTCCTGTGGTGATGGCTGCTGATAATGGGCTGTATAGAGTATATGACTAGATAGGCATGCAGTTTGAGTCTATACTTGCTTAGATAGTGTGACTGTGATTACTGTCATATTCCTTTGGACACCTCACAAACACCTTTATGTACACTTCCACTTATGACATGGATTTACAGTGGTGCAGTGTTACACTTGGAAATCCTAGTATTCCCCAGGGAAAATAACTTTTGGGCCACACAATGTCACACAATACTACCATAACTACAGTATCTCTGTGTCTTCCACCCTCATCCATTTTATGTTGGACAATGATATATCATCACAGGTTGTGATTGCCTGGCAATGAAATGGTTATTCAGGGCACATCATGCTGTGAGTGCTCCTGTAGCATACCTACACAGATAGACTGTGGTTCAGTACTGGGACAGTGTGTGTACTACACAATGGAAAAAACTCCTTGGTCAAAAATACATTAATATTGTATTGCTCACTACTGTGTGGACAGTAAAATATGCTGCACCTTTCCAACATTGCAATTAAAATTGATCATTCATATTATATCCGTAATTCCTTTCTTAACACAAACATTCAGCTCAGTTATTTGTGACAGCCACCATTGTTATTTAATGTGGCATATGTAGTTGATACAAAGGTCTAGAGACAGCCTTGTATAATAGGTAGTGGTGACTCTGGTAACATCTGTCTGTCAGACAGCAGTGGCTCAGCACACAGACAATATTTATGACACAGTCAGAGGGCCACCTTTTTTAGACCTTGTCCTGCAAGGTAGGGCATCCATACTTCTTATGATAGGAAAGTGGTGTAAGCCCTTTGAGGAAGTTTTTCATGACATAACCAATATGCGTATTTCTGTGGTGCTTATTATTGGTATGCATTTTCATGATATCTGTCCTAGTATGTGTTCAGAAATGACATGATGCAAATGTTTACTATGTCATTCATTGTTCATGGGCATTACTTATTCTCAAATTAATTATGCTCTGCATTAAATGTCATCATCCAGACATGTCTTTATTACTGCTGTTGTTTTTGTCACATTATACAGCTTAATGGCAGAGGAGGGCTTCCATAAATGTTTCCTGCTGTATGGAATGCAGCAAGACCATCTGTAACTATGGTTGGGCCTCTGTAATAACTCTTTCTTGTATGTTTGTGCTGCTGAATTACTATGTTTCTATTCCCTGTAATTCCATGTGAGTATCACTAGTGTAATAATGTCTGAGATGTTTGCAAATTAGCAATGGAGAGCTTGAAATCATGAAACGTCATCCAATCTGTGTTGTCATTTATCACTTATGTGTATTGTGTGTTATTATATTACCATTTAGCATTCACATAACTATACAACACTTGGTGTCTATTACATTTTTATAGGTAATAAACCTCTTTCCTGTGAGTGCCACTGACTTCTCTTTGCAAAAACATGTCCATTTTTGAAGTACATGACCTTATAGCTGTAAGGTCCATTTGTTCTTGTGTATACATGCGGACATGGAGAATACAGCGCTGGTGTTGGCTTGCATACATAAATTCCCTGAAAATACATCTCAGTCTGTTCATTCATCCCATAATGTATCTTTTGCCCTTGATAACTGTTATCTCAACTCAGCATTTTATTAACATGTATATCACATTTTAAATCCCCTTTGTTGCATTGCATCTTTATAATCCCATCACATTCTTTGTTAGCATGTCTGTTTTTATTTATGTACATAACACCAGTGTTGTCATTGACATTTTAATTATCACTACATCATTATGGCAAGATTTATTTTAGAAATGTTTCTTTGACACTTCAGCATATTTGCCTGTGGTACATGACTACACTTTACCAATTTCTCTTTCCCTATTAATTATTCTACAGTACAAACCACTGTTGTTCATGTACTATTTCCTCTTTTTACTTCTCCTTCAGAATTATTTCACTATACTTGCCCTTAATATTTCAGGGCTACTGCATGTACTCATATCGTAGCTTTGCCTATAAGCAAGCTGTTTGGTTTAAATTCCATGCTCATGCATGCAAGCACCTTTCCTTGGCCATGAACACTATTGATGGCCACGAAAAGGTAGTTGCAAATGTGTCGGCATAATGAGCGGCATGCATATTCAATTAGTGTTGCTTCGCATAGCACTAACACTTGCTTCATGTAGGCTTAGCACGAAGCCTACACAATTGGTAGTGAATCCCAGGTTCTGTTTTTGCCAGGAAAAGACTTTTTGATATGCTTCTACTGTATACTCTTGCGATACAGATATCTTTGCATGGTATAATCATTTATCTATATTCATAATGCAACAATCCAGAATATAATTGCAGAATGCACTCATAACTAAAAGTCTAGGAAAGTTTCTTTTCCTAACTGCATCACATTCTGCAGTCAAGATAATTACTTACCAAAGCCAGTTCTCAGTGTCTTGCAAACAGAGATAGTGACTTGAAAAGTGAAAATTAAAGACAACAAATACAATGAAAATAACCAAGCAGAGGGTTTCTACTAGTTCATTAGCATTTACTGATCAATGAAACTCATTAAGGTTGTTTTGAAAATGTATGCTTTTAACACTTTCAGAGGCAGGCATAATATGGAATGTATTTCTATTACAGTTGCATTTCTTCTCATATTACTTTCATTTGTGACTATTCGAGACAAATCATGCAGTTTCAATGTTGATTGCTTATTGCTTCCCTTTATTTTTATATATTTTATTTTATTTATTTAGCAATTAGACAAACTGGACTATAGGAGCCTCTTTATATTCACACTATTGTTACAGTAAACAATAAAAGTTAAAGATATACAAAGCAGAAACAATGTTAGCGTAATCATCTAAATACAAGTACGTACATAGAACAGGTACAGACAAAACCTGAGCACATACACAAAAACAGTAACTCTGCTCAGTATACCTCTCTAATGGCCCTGATTTTACAGAATATCCTTGATTTTGCCTCATATTTTGGCTCTCCACCTTATAAAACTATTGATTTTCTGGTAAATCACTGAAGTTTACAGCAGGTCAATGAGTGGTGCTGATGGTGCAAGAGAGCAGTACCAGCATTGCTTTATGAAGCCATGATGATATTATGGCTTCATAAATGAATGCTGATACTGCATATCCAGTCAAGGTTGAAGACTTGAAGCACTCATTGTGTGGTGATTTAACTGTATCAAGCTGCTTGTTATATTCATAGCATGCAGCTTTTTAAAGTTTCAGGCAGAAAAGTAGCATTTATTTCATTCTTCAACTTTGCATTGTGGGGCACCAGTTAGTGGAACTGCACGTGGTGCAAGATGGCCTAGTTATGGTTCAGGAATATGTTGTTACATTACAAAACTAATACATTTGCATTCACTGTGGATCTATAGTTGCAAGTTTAAGTGTTTGGAGAAGGGAGAAAGTGTAGGAAGAATACAAAGGGAAGCAGGAAGAGAAGTCTCTTTAATACAAGCCAGTAAGAAAAGAGGAGTGCTCAAGGTAAGGGCATTAGAAGTACAGGATCTAAATGGTCTGTAGTGCAGTTTTACAATAATAAGTTGGGACAGAGCCTTACAATGGTCCATGAAAAGTAATTTGTGCAACAGGGTGGCAAAGAAAAACACGCGTCCAAAATGAACCATAAGTCAACCCACTTGGTTAATTACAAGGCAATAATAAAGGCTCCGTCATTCCCCAACAGTAAATCAACAGATGTGACTTTGAAGCATTTACAGTTTCAGTAGGTTTTTGGAAGAGGCAGTGTCACTGATGGGCAAGGAGTACTCAGTGGTGAGTCTCAGTGTCTTATCCTGAAAGATCACTTTAAAAGCTGTATGGCTGGAAAGAATTGAAAGATAGTAGATATGTGGAATTTACATATGATGAAGGGAATTCAAAACACTTGAGATTAGGAGAATTCAAAGGACAGATGGTTCTGAATTTTTGTCACAATATGTAGTGAGGAGGAAGACAGATAACTAAACATATAGAAGGTATTATTGATGAGATCACCTGAATAAAAACCAAAAATCTGCAAATATAACAATTGAAAGTAACCATTATGAATGTCTTTTCTACTGCCGCATAAAAATGGAGGTTGTAGTGTAATAAAGTACTTCTTCATATGTCTCATCGCTGGCCTATCTTTTCCATAGGGAGATCTGAACCAAACAATGATTTTAAAGGCATAGCTTTAGAAAGTCATCTGCAGCCTGTGTTCCAGCAGGCTTTCTGAAGACATTTTTTTCTGTAGAAAACATTGAAATAAAGTCAACAAGAATCAAATCTCACAATTCCTTAAAGGTGAATTTTGTGACATTAGAATGCATGATCATAGAACTCAGGAAAATTAGCATGCTAACTTTTCTCTTT
The DNA here is from genome assembly GCF_019279795.1 of Protopterus annectens. Classification (NCBI taxonomy): domain Eukaryota; kingdom Metazoa; phylum Chordata; order Ceratodontiformes; family Protopteridae; genus Protopterus; species Protopterus annectens. Next base: position 759,806,300 of record NC_056737.1, read on the forward strand.
TCTGCCTTATTTAAATGTAAAGACTTTAAATCTTAAAATAGCCCATGTATGGTGCAGAGAAGTCATTTAAAAAAATGGCAAAAATAAGGCTTTGCACTAGTTTTGAGTACATTAGCATCTTCTTTAATATTTTGACCTGGAAATGGTTAACTTAAAGAAAATTTTGCATTTAGAGCATATTTTAATGAAACCTGAACAGCAGCAGGAATATCTTCCAATGAAGCTTACATAAAGAACATTAAAGATGCTCACCTGAAACAAATAACACTGAAAAATTCCAATGAGACAAGTGGGACTTCATGACAAGATGTGCTGTTAACTGGAAAAAGGAAAAGTCTACTGAAAAGAAAGAAGAATACTGCTACCAGTACATTAAGATTATTCTACTAGTTCTGATCCAAATGCACAAATAAGTCAAAAAGTGAGAACACATTATTTAGAAGGGAGAAAACAAAAACCTGCATGAAATGTGAAGTTATGTATAATTGTTTGCCTCTGGGTTTCTTTTTTTCTTTAATAGTTCACTCGTTGTTTGAAGCTTGCCTTTTTAGGTTCATTGAAGAATCCATGGGTTCAAGTTGATTTAAAACGTTACAACCAACAGCAAACCAAGAAAGCAACAAAAGCCAGCAAAGTATTCCAAAACGACAATGGATTCAGTTCCCAATAAAATTTATTGCTTGTCTTGTCTTAGCACCTCGGCCATCACAGCCTTCAAAGAGTACAATTTATTTATTTTATTTTACATTTGTTGACCGGGCTAGTCTAGTAGGATATAAAAAAAAAACTAAGGATAGAATAATAATACAAGTTTATCAAAAAATACATTCCCCTATTTATACATCAAACAATCATTTAATTAAATAATCAATCAATTAAACTTGCATTTTAAAATCTTAAAAGGTTATTTTGTTGGACAAATGTGGATGCTTTGAGAGAGAGTCAAACGTTTTCTTTCCTTCTGGCAGGGACAGTTTTATTCTTGCTGGGTATATGAGTTGTGCTTTGATTCCTTCCTTTATAATGATTTTAATAGAGGGCCACATGCGCTTCTTTTGGACATTACAAGGGTTGAAAAGTCGTTGTCAAACCTAATAATTTGGTAACCAATTTTAATGGAGCAAGGGGCCAGGCAGTTCTCAAAACAAGGTATTTGTCTTCAGTGGAGATAAATCTTACAATAATAGAGCTTGGATGGCTGTTCTTACTGGATACAGAAGTTGTAGTTAAACACCTGTGTGCTTTTTCTATCCCGAAAGATAGTGCTTCAGGTAGGTTTAGGATCTTCTTTTATATTGTCCACGTTTGAGTTTAATTTCTCTATTTTACCCATCAAGTCTTGAACTGCAGTAAGGATTGCCTGTATTTCTTTCTTCATTGGAGTTTCTTACCGAGAAAATTTGGAGCTGCTCATCTTCCTTTGTGAATGTGGTTTCAATGCCCCTTCTATTTGAATGTTTGACACTAAAATATAAAAAAATAGCTTAAAAATTACACCAACCTGTAGCTTATGACTTCCAGAATCTGATTTTAGTAGTTTGAGGTCTTTGTTGGTGAAATTAAATAAAAAAATCCTGTCAGGAAAAAATGAAGACTGCAGAGATCAAAGAAATCTGCTGCTTTCAACTATCCATCCAAGCCATGCCTCCCATTGTATATAGTTTATTTGTTTTTTTCTTTTTACTATACTATTAAGTTATTGTGTTATAAAATGAAGGGCATCATATTAAGCTTTATAAAACAATAGGAGTATAAATGCTGCACAGCACTGCCAGGCATACCATACAAAGAAATGTAGTACTACAGCTATACCCACTGTCCTTAATGTGCGGATGTCATGGAGGCCCAGCCAATGAATGGAAACTAAAGAGTAGATCCCATAGTACCTGTGACATGGAAAGCAGCTGTGTTCTGCATGCAAGGTCGCTGTTCTTCAATTGTTTATAAATCACTATTGACCATGCCTGTGAAACATTAACATGGTAGAGAACTATATCTTGTGCTATAGCACCATTGCCTCTTGCACATTTCTGTGCAACATCTTGTACTGAGGATCCTTGGTTCTTATTCCTGTAAGAAAGAGACAGAGAGAGAGAGAGAGAGAGATGGCTGAATTACTGTCTTCAAACACATCATGTATGATCAGGTTTCCATAGCAAACAGTGCCTGACAGTAGAGCTCAGAATATAACCATTCAACATGCATCCTTATTGTCATTAGTATTATTGTGTCACAATATCAGAAACAGGAATGCAAACATGTACTATGAATGTGCAGCTTTTTGTATGTGTCATAGTTTTGGGCAAACAGATCTGATGCTTCCTGACAATGCTGCTAACAGCGCAGTGCACAAGTGTAAAGGAGCGGTGCAGACATATAATGTGATTCCCTAATGCAATATGATCCATATGCACATGGTCATAGTACATGCTTTGCACAATTCTGGTACATAGAAAGTGTGCCTGACTCCTCTCAATGCACCCTTAGTGAGTTAGGACTCATGTACTTTGAATCTCGTACCAGAAATGGGTGTGCACTAATTACACAGTATAAAGCCCATTAATGGAGCTGTACACCATGCCTATCAATTATCAGGTTTATCAAATAGAGAAAAGCTACTCAATAAAATGGAAGGGAAGTGATATGATGTCCAAAAGTGTTTCCCTACATGTGACTGAGATCAGCTGATTGGGTTGTAGCCACCCACAAAACAACTGTTTAAAGTTAGGTTGTGTGCTAGATTCAAGGTTAGAAATGTAGGCACTGTGAGACTGTTCTTTGTGAGACTGCTTTTTGTGAAACACCACTTTATTTTATTTGAGTGTTTTTTGCTCCCAGTTTTTGACAGGTGTGGTTCTTGCCCCCCCCCCCCCACACACACACACACACACACACACAAAATAATGGATATTGCATCTTTTTTGCAGGAAGATTCCTTTGGTAACACGTTCTTAATCAGATATAATTAGACAATATTTTTAATAGTGACCATGCATGTATCATTTCCGCAGGAAGCCCTAAAGTCAAGCAATAGATAAACATGTCTCAAAAAACCTGGTCATTATTTGTTTTTCAAGCAGAGTCTAAAATAGTTATCTGGTTGAACAGAGGTAAAACAAACTTCTTCCTGATGCTTCTTTTTAAGTCCAAGTAGTCAAATGCAGTTATAAAATGTAAAATTGCTCTCCACTGTCCTTGGAAGTCTGAACTTCTGCAGATTTTTTTATGAGTTTTGCCTCATAGCCTACCAACTCTTGGTATCCCTCATAGGTTTAAAGCCCATTCCATCAACCAGTGGTGGCACATAAATGGACAAAGTGTGAGCCAACATGAAACAAACCATTACCCAGACACACACATTTTTTTGTGCTTCACACTGGGTCCTGCTTCCACATTACCTGTGAAGGTAGTGCACTGCCTTGCCCTGCAGCATGCTGGTCCTAATCTAAGTGCTGCAGGATGGACAAACTCTGTTATCTGTTTCCTAGCCTACATAAAAAACATAATGGCCCTGATGTGCATCATTATAATGTCATATCAAGAGAAATGTGACTATAGTCCTACCCCCTCCCCAGCAGGTAATGTTTACACTGTCTCATCCCGCACATGCACAGTAAGGGCTACCACCACTGCCTTGGCAGAGTTAAGCATACCTCTCAATCTCTTAGAGCAAGAAATCCGGACAAAGCTATAAATAATGGGAGGAGAGAGGCCCAAAAATAGGGGCAATTTTAAATACTCTTCCAAACTTAAAAGGTTGATAGAATAACAGGTTTTGCATTAACTAAGGGTATGAACTCTGAATCTCAAATGCTTGTCATTATTTTCTGAATTCAGTCCTCAATGATTTGCCAGTGATTTGCCAAAAACACAATTTTATGAGAAGCAGACCAAAAATATGAGGTAAAAATCTGGACATTCTGTGAAAATCTGTACAGTTGAGAGGTATGGAGCAAATGTCCCTGGTTAGCAATGCATGCCACGAGCTTGTTCTTCACTAAACATTGATACCTACTGATGTAGGGTTCAGACAGCCACCATTCCACTATGACAGGAAACCTGGCATCTGTCACTCAGTCCACCCCTCCCCCGCCCAGTCCTACCAGCAACTAGGTCACTGATTGAACTCAGGTCATCACGTTCATAATCAGGACGTCATCTCTGTATACCATGGAGCTGTGCTGATCTACTAGAAATTTGAATTGTAGAGATGCTATTGGCCATTCGTTTGTGCGTGTTTATTTGAGCCACTGATTTGTCCATAGAATTCAGAAAGTGACTGCATAAATAAATGGCCAACTGAATTATGGGTCATTGTTCTGCAGATTCTCCTATATGGTTCTTTGTAAAGTTCTGTGCCAAGAATTTGGAACATGGTTTGAAAGAGTTTATTCTGTTTTGGATAGTTTGCTTTTTTCTTATGGTGTCATCAGCTGCATGTGGTGGCTTCAGATAAATAAATTAATAATGCTGTTTTCAATAACAGACATCCCTAAGCATATGTCAGTCGACAGGAAAAAAGCTTCCTTTGAAAGTGGTGCCCCTACCAAAACTCCAGTTGATCTGTTCTGTTGCACTTTGTGAGAAGCACATTAGTGCGCCTTGTCACATTAAAGAAATATATTTCCAGACTTGATAGACCTCACCTCCTTGCTTTGACTGCCTAGTGAAAAATTCCATTACTGAGATATGGTAAAGCTGCACCAAGAAACGTCATTAACAGCTTATCACCATGCCTCTGAATCAGACTCTGCACTTTCAAATGACAGCTCTACAGCTCCCCCTACCAGTCCCTGCATCCCAGTTGCACGAGCACCACCCCAAACACATCATGAAATTATTTAGCAATTTGGATGACATCATATCATATCCATCTCTTCCTCACTCCCACCCCTGTGAATAAATGAACACACACACACACATACACACACACACACACACACACACACACACACACACACACACACACACACACACACACACACACACACACACACACACCTATACACACTCACAGATATTTACACATGCTCACACACACACAACATGGGCAGATAGCATTTTGGTGCCTACCTGCAGTAGTGCTATGGTCCCAGTACATCCACATGAGTGAATGAATGTACTCTGTCAAAAGACATCATTAATTTTTTGCTTTTGAACAAAACAATGTGGTAGAGTGAATCTCTAAATCACTTTGCTGTGTTATTCCAATGCTGATGTCATTACTGGGGGAGAACAAATTGCTAATTATCATCTTCTGTACCCCTAGATTATTACTGCATTTGCATGCAGCTTTGCTAGTGAGGCCACTATTCATGCTATGGCCAGTTTCTCAATATCACTGTATCAAAAGAGAAGTCTCTGAATCATTCTTATTTACTGTACTTAGAAAACCTCCTGAATAAAGGCTTTCAAAGTGTGATGTATTTCCGAATCCTAAGGACTGTTTGTTACAGAACAGGAAAAGAAGCTACGTGGTAGTGAAAAACATTATATAAAAAGTAGTCTCAAAATGTTTACATCTGTATCAGAAAATAATTGCTAACTACATCTTTTACTCCTGCAGTTATTTTCTTATTGTTTATTCTGACTGATTTATAACTGAAGCTTCCAAAATAGTTTATAAGGCCAGATCTTCCACCAAACCAGGCTTTTTCATACATTCTGAAGGACACAAACAATGCTTTTCTGGAGCTCTACATTTAAAGTTGCAGTGCAGTATCAGGATTTGAAATGAGATTCATCAACTTTTTTTGTTTTCTAATGAGATCCAAAATTTCAATCATGGTTCCATCTGACATTAGTAGTGGAACTTTAATTTTTTTCCTCAGTTGAGAAAGTTTATAAACTTTGCAAGATATTTGTTTTTCCTAGAATTGATACAGACACACACACACACACACACACACACACACACACACACACACACACACACACACACACACACACAGAAACTTGTTTATATGTATTTTATAGAGGATATATAGATTTAGATATGTTTGTGTGTCTTCATGGGTTTTGGTGCACATGCACACGTGCATCCTGCTGGTGTCAACCATGTATGAGTGTCTGTTATGAACAAGTGGAGATCTAATGGGAGCATTAGCTTCCTACAGAAGCAGAAATGCATAAGTGAGTGACTTATCTAAGCTGCACCCACTGCATGCTGTTCCCTGAAGCAGTTTTTGGGATGCACAAGGGAAAGGTAGGTGCACACAGCAAAAACATTCTAGTTAGGATGCTGGGCCACCACCCCTCAACACACAATCTCACCAGTAGCTGCTACAGGCAACCAGAAAGGGAAGAATGAAGAAGCAAATGAGGTACTGGGATGGGCTGGTACACACAGTGGAGGACCAAAATAATAATGATGATGATGATGATAATAATAATAATAATAATAATAATAATAATAATAATAACAACAACAATACTGTGTAAGCCTGTAGCTCATTAACTGTTTGTGTCTTTCGGCTTTTCCCGGTTAGGGGTCGCAACAGCGGAACTCCGGCCTGCTAATGATTGGCAGTTGATTTTTACGTACCGGCTTGCCAGGCCTGATGCACAACCTTCAATGAAGGTATGCCCATTCACGCATGTCATTAATACACATACAAATTAAAAAGGCAATATTCTAAATAGCTAGTTTTCTACTTTCTTAGTTCACCCTAACCCGGCTTCCAAATGCTTAAGTTCACACATTTGTGAGCAGAATAAGGAGCCCATGATCCCCCTTCATTGATGGACTACCCACTAAGGCTACTACAGTAAAAGACCATTCTATAAGCATCCTTATGACCATCTCATAAACAGGTCTCTAAATAAAGAGACAGCTTCTTCACAATGGAAAAAAGCAGTAGTAGTTCTGCCTTGACAGAAACATGGTATGAAATTTGATACTGGTAATTACAAGTGCCTTCTCCATCTGTCCGCATACCTCTCAGCTGTCTCTGATTTTCAGGCACTTCCCTGATTTTGACTCAGATTTTAGCTCTGTCCCTCTTAATCTCACCTAACACTGGTGCCTTTTGCACAAAAGGTGGTGAATTATACTTAATAAATAATGACAATAATTAAGAGTTACAGAATTATTTTACTTCAGGGAATGTATATTAATTCACATTCTCTTATTCTGTTAATGCCTCAAGTTAATAGAACTCATATTTTAAAAGTGTCCCTTATTTTTTCTGGATTTGTCCCTGATTCTGTAGAGATTTGTCACTGATTGGTTGAGAGCTGCCTCCAGCCTAAGATCATGGAGAAGCCATACACAAACAAATAATTTCTCCTCTTGACTTCCATCGCCTGATGTCTGATTACTAACATGGTGATGATAATGACTTGGATAAATTTAGTGATTCGTGCTAAACGAATATGAAAGAAGGCAAAGCAAGTACAGATCTGTTCCTTAATTTAAGGCCATCAACATGACTGCCTTTCTAATAAAACACTGCACCTTATTTTGTCCCCCTGTGATCGCTTAAGATACAGAACTACCTGGCTGGAAAATACAAGGTGTCAAACTAGGCCAGATTTTTGCTGACTTACTAAGTGAGATCCCACAAGAATCCTTTTTGGGCCCATGCTTTTCTTGACTAATAGAAAATCATTGGAGAACACTGGGGAGAGCAGAGTCATTAAGCACACTGATGGCAACATCTTTTACGTTATATTATGCCATAGGCCAGCTATCTATATATATATATATATATATATATATATATATATATATATATATATATATATATATATATATTACTATCACATTATTTGTCTACATGGGATGCCTGCTAAAAGTTCAAAGATTACATATGAAATCCTCAGAGCAGCGAAAATGCAAGCATGAATAGGACAAATATATATTAATTCCAAGACAAGACTGAGGTAATGCAGTACTTCCAGGGGGATTGCACTTTAGGGGTCTGTATATATAACTAGCAGAGATGTGAGGGTGCAGCTCCCCATGTCAGGAGTGCAGGAGGCAAACATTTCCCTATAAAAAAAGAGCAGCAGCACATTTCATAATTCATTGCTATTCAAAATGAATCACACTTTAGTTTTCTGTGTGTCAGGAATGACAGTTTTGTATGTCACACTTCCAGTAGGGAGCTGCCAAACCAAACTGTTGTCATAATATTTTTCAGCTATGAATATACTTTTTTTTTTCTTGAGTTATGGCTTAAAAGGGATTCTTGGCTAAGCTCACTTACCTGATTAATACAATAACAACAAATGTACAAATCAATAACTAAATTATGAAACTGGAAGCAGTACAGAAAACTGAATAACAAAATACAAGACCCAAACTTTTTATTTAGTTAGTTAGTTATTCTGACATGTGGCCGTGGTGGTGCAGCAGTTAGCATTGTCGCCTCGCAGCAAGAGGTTCTCCTGTTTGATTCTTGGCTGGAGCGCCTTTTGTGTGCAGTCTGCATGTCCTCCCCATGGTCGAGTGATGTTTAAAGACATGCAGGTAGGTGCGTGTGTGAATGGGTGTGCCTTCTTTAAAGTTTGGGCGTCGGGCTGGCAACTCGGCACTGTAAAAATCCACTGACAATCATTAGCAGACTTCGGTGTGGTGACCCCTAACCGGGAAAAGCCGAAAGACTAAGAAGAAGTTACTTATTTTGACATATATTAACTGGGTATATCTGACTGAGCAGGTGTTCTTTTTCAGCAAAGGCCTGGGGAGAAAAGCTCCATATAGAAAAACTTTTAAATACAGAAAAATTATAAAAAAATAAAAGACATGAATGTGCTTTTCATTAATTATTAAAACACACTACAAAATTAATTATTACAGGGGCATTACCCATCCCCCACACACACAAACACATCTGTAACATAACATACCAATATACTAGCTTAGCAGCGATAGCACATCAGTTCGGTTATATTTCTTAAGGGCAGTTACAGGATAATGCCATTTCAGTCTTCTGGTTATAGGACTTTGTGAGTTTTTTTGTCCAATTTTGTGTAGTGCTGCCTATCAAAACAAAGTGGAACTGATACTCTGAAACCCTTGCTTAGAAATAAGAACCACATAATTGATCCAACAAAGAAACTAAGGCAGTCCTGTATGGTACCAAAAAATACTACTATTTAACTTAAACATTACCAATTTTATTTGTAGATGTGTTTACTTCTTTCATATACTAAGACTGTATCTGAATCCACAACTATCTGTGGCAGATAAAATAGGTTAACTTGTTGCAGCCATCAACAGCAAGACACTGTCAGCATACCTCTAAACTGTCCAGATTTTCACAGAATATCCAGATTTTTGTTCCATATTATTAGTCTGTTCTTCAAACAATTTGTGGTTTTCTGGGAAGTCCTTGATGACTGAAGTCACTAAATAAAGACAGACATTTGAGTTTCAAACTTCATACCCTTCAGAAAATGTATGCTAATGCCAAACTTGTTATTCTGTCAACTTTCTAAGTTCATAAGAGCTATATTTAAAAATTGTCCATATATCTGGGCCTTTGTTCCCCTATTATTTTGTATTTGTCCAGCTTTCTTGCACTAAGAGGCTTAGAGGTATTGCCCTCAATAATGGATCCACCATTGTCTTACACGTGTTACAAATTGTGTTTGCCAAATACTTTCTCATGTATTTTTGCATGACCCTGTTACCCTATCCAGATTCAGGCATTAAGACCTACACAAGATCTTTATTGTTTGCAATGGCATTCTGAGAGTCTAACTATGCATAAGTCAGGCAACATCAATGATTTAATCTGAAAGTCCCTGAACTATCTGGGTCCACATTAACTGCTGTGCAAGGCCAATTAACTACTGTGTATTGCATACAGGCCATTAAAGGCTATTAGATAGCCAATATGGACACCTTGATAACAAAACTGACCAGTAAGAAACAAAAAAGGAATATCATTTCTCTTACTCAGATTTACTCTTACAGCATACAGCCAAAATTGCTGCTGGGGACAGGAAGTTTAAAATCAGAAATACATTCAAATAAGGAATTATATTCAAAACAGAACTGAAAACATAGTACTAAAAGAATGATGAATGTATCTGTGGTGCCATAACTAAGACTGCTTGTCTTCCTACTAAGTTAAGGCAAGTGGTTTGTGGCTGTAGCTTATCAGGAGTGGCTTTAGATCAACTGGTGCCCTAGGCAAAAGGGCTCTCCAGTGCCCCCCACCACTCCACCCAACGTCCCCATCCTGGTCTACCTACACTAAATAAAAACTGGAAAAGTGCCCCTGCTAGAACGGTGCCCTAGGCGGCCTCCTAGTTGGCCTATGCCTAAGGCCGGCTATGCAGCTTATAAGCCCCTGATTCTATTAAGACTGAGGATGATTTGTAGATGCAGATGATAAATCAAAGTAATTTGGAATTGTTGGATGGGTTGGATTAAACTACCAGCTGACCTGGCTTAAAATCTTGAACATAAAGTAAGTGACTGAGACTCTACAGTTAAACATATATGTCACACATACCATATTATTTACTGTCCTTTTTTGATCAACAGTTGTTATACCTGATACCAGATGCTCATTCTAACAGTTATCAAATTATGCTGTGCATATTGGCATAAACAGGGGCATATCCAGAATTTCTGAAATTGTACAACTTTCAGAATTTAACCTTCCTCACCCACAAATATGGCCCTCCCAAATCCAGCCCCAGCTCTAGACAGTATACATTTTTACAAAACAAAAAAAGTTTTAAAATGAGAGGATTAAAAAAAAATTAGGTGGCCAAGCATTCTAAAAAAATCTAGCTAACAAAAATTGGTAATAAACTATAATGAATATGCCCCTGTACTTACAGTCTAGCACAGCTGGGTATACAAAATTAACAATATGCTCTCTGTCCATATTCTATACCACTCAGTATCCCTGTAAAGTTTAAGAAGTACAGCATGCTGTAGTACTTTTGGCGAAAGGACCTCTGGCTTAGAAGAACTACGCAGATCTAAAATGTTATAAATGAATTTTGCAGTAAACAAATATCTCAGAATATCAGACATAATGTGTAATCGGCATATTATTGGTTTAAATTTTTGATATAAAATATCTGCCATGTAACAGGTTACTTCAAATTGCATAGTCTTAACAGGTACATTGCTGCTAAATTATTATGCTGATTTGAAACCTTACCTCATGCAAAACCTGAAGTACTTCATGAAGTAATAGAGCTCACATATGCCTTTACATATTGCAAACATTTCAAAGTTATGCTGTAATGCCCGAAGATAGTGTATGGATGAATAGATGAGTGAGTGGTACTTGTAGGTGAATAAAGTTTTTAGAAATGTGTTTATAAAATTGTCTGTATTCATTTTTACAGTAACAAATTTATACTCTTTCTCTGTGTTTGTGGAATTTCCAAAACTAACAAAATATGGTTTTCACAGTTAGTATCCTGAGATAAAGCTAAGTAACATGGTATGATACTGAACACTTCAGTTGACATATATTTATAATTTACTAAATGGTAAATGGACTGGTCCATAGATATTTTTCAGCCTTGAAGCAGGCCCATTTCATATTTGAGGCGTGACTTTCGGCCTGCCTTCAGGTTCTAGTGGTAGCAGCATTCTATTTCCCAGCAACTCTAAGTAGGTAATGTCATCTAGATGTTCTTGCTTTTGGAAAAGTAAAGCTACAACTGATAAGAAACCTTAGATTTGCTTGTAAAGAGAGAGGGTAAGAGGGTGGGGTTCTTATTTTTTTTTTTAATGTACCAAATCCTGTGTCATATCATTTGTCTGTTTTTGATAGTGTGCAGAAAACACGCCATATACCACATGCAAGTTACTGAATCATGCAACCTGACCTAAACATTGTAAGTCTAAAGGTAGAATTTTTAAATTCAGACATCTCTTCTGTGTCTTTCACTATTATCTTTTCCCGTAGTATGCTGATCTTCTAAACATGTTTAGAGTTTGATGACACGTGACCAAGGCTAAAACTGGTACCTCAGTTTTAAGAAAGGAAATTTTAAATATGTAGACTCACTAAAATGTAACTTCTGATGAAGGAAGGCATATTCAATGCATTCCTAAGACAATACTTCCTAAAAAAACACACTAAGTAATGTTAGTGTTTGTGAAGCAGTTTCTGTAAGGTCAAACATTTGTCCTTTGCAAACACATACTGCATTAGCATTCAAAATGAAAAAGTGATTACCTAAGTCTCTACCGCAATGGGCCACATAGACAGAGGGCGCCACCAAGAGGCTTGCATTTCAACGCCTGTCATTTCAATTGCGGCAGACAGGAGATCACAGGAAACCAGTGCTAGCTGCTGAAGAGACATCAGACACTGTAGTAAAATGGGTAATCCATTTCCTTTTAGTGGAGTTTCCACTCAGAGATCATACAAGCCACAGATCATAGAAAGACACACAAGCATGAAATTTAATTTTTAACAATGCTTTCCTGGGGCTGTTGTGAGAAACTGCAATGAACACAAAAATATAATCGTGACTACACAATTCCAGAGACAAGATAAGGAACGCTTCCTAAAACACACAGGCATGCAGTTTAAAAATAAATTATAACCAGCATATAATACATAGTTTATATCATATCACTGAAATAATGTTATTTTAAATCTGTACTTCGCTAAGCTGGTATGTTAAAGTGTTTCTGTATAATATTGAATACTTGTGTACAGCTTAAGAACAATTGCTCATATTTATTTAGTAGAACCATGTGTTAAAATACTAGTTTATTCCACACTACAAACCAGCAGTTCTCCAAGTAACTACCTGAAAACAGCGATACAAATCTCTTACCATACAGTTAATATAAGAGCTATGGATTTGTGATGAGACGCAATTGTCACAACTCTTATTATGATAGTATTGTAAGGATAATGTTGCTGTCTGCAGCTCCCTGTTCATAGATTTGTTTTAGTAGAGTATTAAATGTTTCTTATTCTTTGGCTTCTTGACACTCTGTTGTATAAATCCCAACCAGAAGGTAAGAATGAGATTCTATATTCTCAGATGTCACATGTTGCTAAGTCTTCAGACACCACAACAAAATAATCTGTCAAGCTGTCAAAACTTACAGGCATTTTAAAGCATCAGCAGACACAGAACATTTTGACAGACTTTGTCCCTGTTCTTCAAACTAATCCTACCACTGAAGGCTACAAATGTGATGAGTAAAGTGAGCCTGTAGCCACAAGGCTGTCTGGCAGCTTCATTAACAAGCCTTGAGCCAACTGATTAAAGACACATTTAAGATCAGGCTTCACTTCTCACATTTTTAAGTTTTAAAAGACAGTTGTTTAAAGGTAGGTTTTTTTAAATCATTGTTTTATTTTTTTTTTATTTTTTTTTATTTATTTTTTTTTACAAATTGCTTAGGCAATGTTTTCTTCAGAAGACCTGCACTATGAATACTTTTTGAAATCAAGGAAATCTAACAACAATGTTTAAACAGAAATAATTGCTGATCCTAGTTAAAAATGTAGAAGCTTGTTTGAGGACTGAGACTTTTCAAGGAAAAAAGTTAATCTTTTCTACCAGCAAGTCATTCAGTGTAATTCTAATTAGTAAAAAGGAATTTTCACATACTATGGCATTTTATGTAGATTTTTATACAAGAACTACATGAAATGTACAGTATCGCCCTACAGCAGAAAAATGATTAAGAAACCATAGTACTTTTTCATGTTACAGACAGTGTACATGGGCAACTAGGAACAAATACAATCAACTAGTTAATTGTCCCTTCCCTTCAACGAATGTGCATGCCATCTATAATTGAATGTTATTCTTTGAAGGTGTTTATCTTATAGATACAAAGTACAAGATTTGATTCACACTTTGGGAAGTAGAACTATGCTTAAAAAGGCCCCATGATGTCATTAGTCTAGTAGTGATCATCTATGAACTGCATGCGGGACAGCTAAGTAAAAGATACCTACATGGAGATTTCTTACAGAACATTTACTGCAAACATTTAAAGTCTGCATTGATAAGTACAAAATATTCAAAATAGCATTTTCTACTGAGATTCTAAGACAAGAGTCTGATGCACTGAGCATTTTATATATTCAGTGCAAAAATACATTATTTTTTATTTTTGAAGAATAATAAATCAAAGCTGTCAAACTTAAAAACAGTGCCTAATTCATAAGAGAATCATATTGGTATATGACGGCCACCATTCCTTCTAATGTAGTATTGCTTTTCCATCCATGCACTGAGGAGTTTGTTGAAAATCAGCTTCTGTTAATAACACAGGTGTTTTATGGCAATGCTTTTTATGTCATATTGATCACATTGAGAGAGAGTGTGTGTGTGTGTGTGTGTGTGTGTGTGTGTGTGTGTGTGTGTGTGTGTGTGTGTGTGTGTGTGTGTGTCTGTGTGTGTGTGTGTGTGTGTGTGTGTCTGCTTAATGCCACAGTGTGGCAAGAGTCACTTATGCTATAGCATTTTTATTTCTCAGTCAGATTCACCCCGTTTTAGCAATAATTCTATGACTTCCAAAATATTACCATATAACAGATGGCAGAATTCTAATAGTACTTTTCTTTGCATGGGCTTTGTTAGCTAAGATAAAATATACTCTTCATAGCTGCAAACACTAAAAAATAATAAGTTTGAAGGGTTCTTTGATAAAGAACAGCATCCACACAGTGTCCAAGGAGTCCTGGGCTTGATTACCAGAGCTGGTCCATAATGGGAATGAGTACATTTTGTTGACTTACCTATCATGGGAGCAGGGAAGTAATCCACAGCTTGGACTACAAACTATGGTGGAGACCTGGGGCTCCAACCTTGCTGCCGATAGTTGGAGAACACACCAGAAGATCATCTGCAGACAAAGCTCTAAATTGATGCAATTGAATAGTATGTACGGAGCAGGATTGTGGATAAGGCAGAAGAAGAAACATCCAAACTGCCACAGGATAATGTCCCCCCTCAACGTGAAACATTATTCATCTGGTAGTATGCTTATTCCTAACCAGCAGAGAAAAGAATGCAGCAAAAAGAGAGATGATAGGGCTTTATGGCTGAGGCAGGAAAGGGCTAAAAAATCATATAGTTTATACATAGCAATATCCAACCTGAGTAAACTATGCGCGAGCATAGATTCATCTGTAGCTATGTGTAATACAGCTGTCTAATGACAGAAATTTGCTGTTAAGGTTTTCTTTAGATAATGAGTTGAAAAAGAGCACTACCTACCATGGTACCCAAAAATGTCAACTTGGCCAACAAATGGTAAACCTTCCCAGATTTTTTCCAACAGTTAATTTTATATTCCTCAAAGAAATATGTTGCGCTGAATAATCAGTATGCCACTGTAAATCATACCAAAATGCTTTTCTTATGTTTGCTTTTCTTATGTTCCCATTGAATATCCACTCTATCCAGGAAACAAAAAGAAAGCCCTTGGTCAAATTATACCACAAAACTATTTAACAATTTGGCTGGCATCATATCATACCCATCTCCTCCTCACTCCCACATCTGTGAATAAATGCGTGCTCACCAGCGTGCGTGCGCACACACACACACACACACACACACACACACACACACACACACACACACACACACACAATAAATGCATACATTTACAAACACACATTTGAAATTCAGATGGTAGTACAACATTTTAACTACCTTTTTCAAACTTTACTCATTTTTTTTAATATTAAGGTTAGGAAAAGGGGACAACTTAAAAAGAAAACATACAAACACAAAATAAATTATAATCTGTTGCCCTCATCTGAACTTATAAAGGGATAGAAAATGATTAGGTTTCATGTTAGCTGAGCCAGCAAAGAATTTTGTAGATGTGTGTACTTGTAGTGGCCGGGAGAAGGTACTGGGTTTCTTGATGTGCTTCGAGTTTGGCAGCTTATATCTGGCATACAAAAAAAAAAAATAGCTCGACAGATTTAGAGATGCTGAAAGGGAATTTATCCAGCTACACTTTTTTCCATATAATTCTCCATAGTCATTATGCTTTACTGTTAAACCTGTTTTGAGATTATGAGGGTTTAGGTTGTCTTGTGCGAGATAAAACACAATCTAAAGCAAAGTTAGTGTTTTAAGGCAGAACAATTAAAAGAACATACCATAATTCAAATAAAAATAATCCTGTTCAGTGAGAGAATAAAAAAGGAAAAAGAGACAAGGGAAAGATCACACCGTTTAACTCCTACAGAAAGAAAGAAATCAGAGATAAAGAAGTGACAGCTGCAGAAAACTGGTTCCCTTTTAATGTAAATAATGTATAATGTATAACAAAACAAATTAGATTCCAAGCTTGATACACCTGTGTTCAGGAAATACCATCACCCACTGAGACTGTTAACTATCTTGAAGAGTAACGTTAGTCCCTTTACAGCACTCACCAGCACCCTCAACTCCAGCTCAGGAAGATATGTCAAGCTACCTTGTCCATACAGTTTTCTGTTTTTCAATAAAGCCTGGTAAGTCTTCTCTTCACAACAGGGAAGTCAGTATTATGAAAAAGTATTACCTCAGAGCAGATCCTTCCTAGACATCCTCACTGGCACTGACGTCATGCAGATTGCCTTTGGCTATGAGGAAACACCTGGGCTAGAGGACAGCAAAAGCAGTTATTTGTGCTGTTGTGCTTTTAAAACCAAGCATGTCAGAAAGGACATATCTAAGGAACAGCTTATACGTTTAATATTTAAACTTTTCTTTCATCACCTTGTCACCACATTTCTTTTCTGATTGTTATGCATGTATGGGGATGGTGGTATGGAATGTTGACTCTTAAGGTCTTTTAACTGTGTTATTCTTTGCTGCTATTTATTCTTTTTATTCACTTAAGTTATTAGAACAACAGGCTTTGCATCAATATGTCATTGCCTAAACAATAAGATGTACAAAACTCTAATTTTAGGTGTTTTGACTGACTGTAATCATCAGTTACTAGGGACAAAGTAAAAATATAAGACAAACATAGGGATAGCTGAGGGGCAAGTCAGCAGGCAAAACAAAAGTGTTTTACTTGCTGCTACAGTTTCTTGAGGTCAGCACTGTCCATTGTCTATAGTGTGAGACTCAGTCATAACACTAGTTACATCCCTCCAAATGTTGTTATGATATGTCTCATGCTATAGAAGAGTTTAACATAGAAGACTATGATAATCTCATTGATTATAACATGCTTATTACATGTTCAAGACATGGATGCCAAGAAATTCACCTCAAGAGCAAAGCCTGAGAGACAAATCGTGGCATCCATGTTGAAAACATATAATAAGGGGTTATGATCAGTGAGACGATCATAATTCTGTATAGTGCTTTATCTGCTCCATGTACTACTAGGTAAAGGGGAAAACAATCGCTAAGTGTTTTCCTGGCTTTCAACACCATAAAACACTTAGCGAGCGCTATCAAACACCCAGTGTAACAGAGTCCGTTATGTTTACACTTAAATATGTATCTCTGAATTGTCTATATTTTCACAGGACATCCAAATTTTTGTTTCATATTTTTGGTGTGGTCCTCATAAAATATATGTCTTTTAGATTAACCACTGAGGCTTGACATCATTAAATAGAGTGCTAATCTTTGTATATACAATTTCCCTGTGTTTTTTTGATAATAAATTCAGTGATTTTATATACATTTTTCGTTCCTGCTTCGTTCCGTTTCTGTTTGTTTTTGGATTTTTACATTATTTCTGTGACTCTGGAAAAGGAACGTTTGCCTGGAGTATTGGCAACAAATCTATTTTGGATCATTAAATAGTGATATATATTTCAGTTTCAGTGGTTGCATTCTTCAGACTAGGCTGGCAAACAGACATCCTGTTATTCTAGCAACTCTCATAATTGTTTTTTTAATTTTTACAGAAAGTTAGTAACATGTTAAGCTTACAGACAGCAGTCAGAAACAAATGTTTTGTTCTGTCGCTGTCATTTGTTCATCAGTACAGGCAGAATTTTGGAGCCTAGTATAGGACCCGACCTAACCATCTTTCACAGGGAGTGCTTAACATTTGTTAAGGTTCAGTTGCACACCATTCTGGTGCTTAACTTGTTTGTCTTTTTCTGAATATCAGAGTGTAATTAGGGTGCTCCGTGCACTACAAAGAACTGTGTCTTTCTGCTGCTGTACTATTGTATTGTATTAGTGTTATTGTGGAGATTTTCACCCTGGGCCTCCACTGAAAATGAGCTCATCTTGGCCCAGTGGACTTTCCCAGTAAACAAATGCAAATAAATAATAAATAAATATTTTCCCAGATTTCGGAGTATAATCACGACACCCATACACTACATGTATATTATATATGAAACACATACACATACACACACACACACACACACATATATATATCTATATATATATATATATATATATATATAGAGAGAGAGAGAGAGACAGAGAGAGATTTATATATAAACATGATCCAGTCATCAAGGTGCACCCGATTTCTAGATCTGAATGTGAAGCATTAAACCTGTGAGTCAGAGAAAAATTCAAGCACTTCCAACAAGAAAATCTTACTGGTAGTACTTTATTTTATTTTATTTATATTCATCTGCTGGGATTGAGCAGGATCACAAATGACCAGTTGCAGCCTCAGCCCAGGCTACATGAACAGTAACAGAAAATCGCGCATCAACATGGCACTAACATATAAAATACAAGAGTATAGGAAACTGTGCATATACGTAGAAATCAACATACATAATACATGAATACAAAAATCTGTACATTTACATAGAGGTTTATATATTTGTTGCAGTCAAACAAACATTTCAAAGGCAAAATATATGCACATATTTACATAAAAGAACTAAGAAAATAAGAGAAAACTGGAAAATGGAAGACAATAGGAAAAAGAGAATGAGTGGGAGTTGATGAGTAAGCTTGAGTGTGAATTATTCTACTATATATGTAGGATATCATCTGCAAATTAGTAAACCCCCAGCTGAGTATGTGAGAGATTAGATTCTGTGGAGTTCTGTTAAACAATTAGGTATCATCTACCAGGTAGGTCAACAGACAGTTGAGAATAGGTATGTAAGCAGAAAGAGAGTGAGAGAGGGTCTCAGGCTAGAGATCTACTCTGCAGGAGGAGGAGTCTCAAATATTTTTTAACGTTTAAATAAAAGTCTTACGAATTCATTCATACTAGTAACAAAGCTTGATTCTGTAAATCCAATAAACCACACACAAGGAAGTGTTCCTTCCCATAGAAAAGAAAGGTAGTTGTATTCCCAAATGATGAGTGCTTTTCACCCTAAGTGTAGTGTTTTATCAGATCTATTTTGTAAAAGTAAAATGCACCATATATACACACTCATTTCAGAATAGAATCAATCTTGAATGCAGAGTGAAGGGGAAAGAGCTAAAGAGAGTACAGGACTGGCCAGGAGTGAACTTATAATTAACATATGTATGTGGATTAGCTAATACAGGGTGTGATTGTAAAAGAGAAAGAAAAGGATCAATAGTGGGGAGATTGAAAAGAGGAAAATGATTGGTTGGCAAGTGCATGTGTGGATTGGCAGAAATAAGTAAATTCTGATTGGTGTGGAGGAGTGGAGGAAAAAGAGATTGGATGAAAGTAAGATGGTAGCTTCCAGAGATACTTAGCATTATGTGAGGATCATTCACTTTTACAGAGTTTTTTCTCATGCAATTCAGTGGAACCAAAAGTAATTTGCTTTAATGCAGTTCCAATATTTGCATTATTCTCCTGAAATAACTATATCCTAGACATTAAATAACAGCTGATGTAACAGCAGACTAAACTACAAGCTCATCAGTATGAAATATGCACCTAGCATTCCCAGCAAAACCTGAATTCATTTCCAGCTGCAGACATTTCAACAGAATCCAACTGCAAGTATATTGCCATAAATGTTATAGTGACATGCTGAATGTTGCAGAAAAACAGAAATGCAGTAAAAAATATGCTTGTGATCTTTAAAGCAATGAACAAAACTATACAACCAGCATTTTTGCACATCCTCCTTTATATATAGATATAGATATATAGATATATATAGATCTGCATAGGTATATAGACAGATATATAGATGGATATACATAAATAGATATGCATACACTAAATCCACAATTACACAACCATGAGGAATTCAGTAGCTCAAGTTACCATGCTGATCCTTAATAACACAGTTAATTATTCTGCAACTCAAATATCACCATACTTTCACACAGAAGCACTTTGCAACTTTTCAGTCCAGTACTTCTTCCCAAATACATTTGTTGAATATGACATTTTTTCCATTTTTCAAATGCTCTTAAAGTCATTGTGTTAATGCTTATGGATTTCAACCATTTTGCCTGTGTTTAAAATCACTGTTTGCACTGATTACACTAGCTTGGTTTTGACATAGTATGGGAGCCATCTTGGGACATTAGTAGTTTTTGTAGAGGAAGTAAATTAATTGCTGCTATTTCTAGGTAGCTGAGAAATAATTGGTTGAATTTATAGGATGTTTTCATTATTCTTGTAATGCTTACTGCTTGCTATAAACTCCAACCAGCTGCACTCTCCTGTTGTCTTTCAAGAAGGACTCTAGGGAGTTCCGTTTGTTTGGATCAGCCTGAAAAGTGATTACATCTTTCTAACATTTGGTACACTAGAAATAACTTGGGGAAGTTCTATTTTTGCATTTTTCCACTACACTTGAATTTACTTTGTTAATGCTAAAAAAATTCAGCTGTTTTTATCTGCTTGTTTCCATTTAAAAAACACTGTTTGCACAGATTCCACTTAGCTTGGCTCTGGCCTAGTATAATAGTATATTAATATCTTCTATTTTGGGGTAGTTGAACTTGAGCATTAATTACTCAAGTTTATAGCTGTTTTTTTTTCATTGATCTTGCAGTTTTTACTGTGACCAGTTCCCCCACTGTAGCTGCAACTGGATAGTTGTTACATTGCAGAAGTGAAGTTTCTGCCAAGTCATAACTACAAAATAATTTTTCCTCATCTCATTGGGGATTGGTGCTGTTCTGCTCTGGGCTTTACCTATTTGTGCTGATCTGCACATGATGGAACTGTAAATCAGCTAATGGCCTTAAGCATTAATTCCTATTTGGTAAGATAAATTACAAACTGATCCAAGTAAAGAACAGACATTGTCAGAGTCAGTGATGCCTCCTCATTTATGGAAAAGGTGACCAGTGGCATTATCCATGGTTCTGTGTTGGGCCCCTCCTATCTGGTGTTTATTTTCCTGACCTTAAAACTGACAACAAGGATCTCTGATGATTGTAAGCTGGGTATAATTGCTAAGTCAGCCAGTGATCTAATACCCTTCAAAACTCCTGGTACACTGAAAAAGGAGTCATACAAAATGCCAAGAAATACACTGTTCTCTCCATCAGAAAAAATTGTTACAACCTATTCCACTGATAACACCTTATTATCTAGTGAGGCAGTGATTAAGGACCTGAGCTTCTGGGTCGATGGCTCCCATCTATTGATCACCATGTAATAGCCATAATTTGAAAAATCCTTCTATATTGCCTAGCTAATCATCAAGGCACCTCTTCCAAACCTGTACTCTGCTCTGGGTAGATCCATTATAGAATATATCACACCGTTTAACATGTGTCTTATTAGACATAAAAAGTCAAATAATCACAGAAATTCCTAATGAAAAATACCTCTAGACTGAAGAACTTAAGCTGTTAGGAGAAACTAAAATCTATGTCCCTGAACTCTGCATCATGTATGTTTTTTTTTTTTTTTTTTTTTTGGGGGGGTGGCGCATCTTACTTACCATGCCCTCAGGGAACCTCTTATCCATTACCTCCTTTTTCTTGATTAGTCAAATTGTAGAGCCAGCACTAGAAAAAGAGATCTCAATCTATATCAGGAAATAAAAAATAAATTAATAAATGGAGGAATAGGTTTATCACACAGTTTCTCCCCTTGTTCTGGAATATGCTCCCAAGCACAAGATGCAAGGTTTGATTCGGACCTCTGGTTATTGGTGTCATGCTGCCAGCCCAGCTATCTGGAATTTTGTAAATGATTATATATCAGTTGTGAATATTGATATGATTAATACAGAATTGTATGTTATGTACTGAGCTAAGATGTATCCAGAGTGTACCCTGCTGGAACATAGAAGATTAACCTGCAAAATTTAAGAATAGTTGAGGTTTTTAATTTATAGCTGGGCCATAACCAAATATGTTATCTCTCAGTTTCAGTTCAGAAGCAGACATAATGTCTAGAGCTAGAAGTTTTTTTTGCATTGTCTTGAAGAGAAGTAATTACTAGGTTTTAAATGTAAAAGTGTTTTATTGTTTTATGACTTCTAAGATCTGCAAAGATCTGAGAAATATGTATTTCTCAGACAGAGATGTTAAATTCTGTTAAGTTTCTGTTTAGCCTGAGAACTGAAGTCAGGTGACAAAGAGTGATGTCATCCAAGCTGTCCCAGCAGTAATGTTTGATATTAATTTGGGAATTCTCTCAGAGAGAGACTGTGCATTTTGTATTTTGTCTTGGACCTAGAAAGAATATCCACTCATCATCACCATCTACACTTGCCTTGCTAATAGTAAGTAACTATGGTACAGTAATTTATTTTAGATATAGTTAGGAATATAGTAAAGATTAGTTTAGATGTTGTCTGTATTTATTTGAGATTGTCTTGCAATGTTGTTTTAAAATATTTCCTGTGATTTTGAACTCTGAAGTAACTGTGTTTGTTTTCTGAGTATTGTCTTGTTCTTTTATTATTTATTATTAAATATATTTAAACCTAGCTTTGTGGCTGATATGTGTGAGACATATTTAAGTTCATAGAGTACTTGCATATGTATTTGGTGACACTGTGCAGGCCACTCCTAATAGCCTGGCGCTTAGCTAAAACTACTTTTTGGATTATTACTAACATTACACAGTAGGATTTGACACCCTTTGTTAAGGGCTTAGAGTAGCTGATAAGAGTGGTTGGTCACAGTGATAGCTACCTTATAGTCTGGACAGAAGGGGCATAGCTAGTAAACCTGTGCCAGCCTTTCCCAGGTGTGTGTGTGTGTGTGTGTGTGTGTGTGTGTGTGTGTGTGTGTGTGTGTGTGTGTGTGTGTGTGTGTGTGTGTGTGTGTGTGTGTGTGTGTGTTTGTATATAAATAAAATCTCAAAGTGTGTTTGTGTCAACTACTTATGCAGGGACATGAAGCACTGGTTGGACAGAGAGGGTGTTGGAGGTTTTGGCTTGACCACTCAGTTGAGATCTCAACCCTATAGCTGTGCCAGTGGGTAGTCTGATTGGGGATATGGAGAAACCAGACTGACTGTGGTCTTTGTGTGGAAATTGTACTTTACTGTGTGTATACTTGTCATCCTCCCAGTGTGTACATCCCCTAGCTGTTGCCAGTGCTGAAGATTGAGGCTCCTTGATTACTGGGCCAGTGCAGGAGCTTCACAATTGGCTAGGCTTATAATAGTCTACTGACTGATAGCCTAGTATTTGACTATAAATGATATTAATAAAGTTTACCTATAAAGGTCTAACACTATATCCATTGCACTGCAGCCATAAACATAACTCACTCATCATAAAAGTTTTTGGATTCACCTAGCTAAATCAGACAGTGCATTTTTTCCTGAAAAGTCACGTTTAAAGAATAAAAGCCAAACAAATGTAAATAACGTATGGAGAGCAAATGCTATTAAAAAGTTACAAAAAATAATGTTATCAGTAAAAAAAAGTCTTCTTTATAACAATAACAGGTAGTGGATTCCCACTGTCTACATCAATACTATAACATATTATAATGCAGAGAAACAGAATTATGTTTTTCCTGTAAAGTTTCAAAAGCAAGTTTTTATACCTTGGATATTTGCTGTCAGTGCAAAGTGACCACTTACACTGACAGAAGGCTGAGAGCAGGTCTTTTGGAATCTGGTCCATGTAGCAAGCCTATTTATAGATAAACTTTACACCAAAGTAAGTGACTTACACTGAGAGCAGGTCTTTTAGAATCAGGGCAAAATTACACTGAGAGCAACTCTTTTTAGAATCTGCACATGCGTGTGTGTGTGTGTGTGTGTGTGTGTGTGTGTGTGTGTGTGTGTGTGTGTGTGTGTGTGTCTACCTGGGTAGACATACTGGATGGTTATGTGGGGAATTAAGAGGTTGGAGTGTTTGTGCGTCTGTGTGTGAAAGTGTGGGATGTGTGTGTAAAAGGGTGGCTTTGTCAACATAATGCAGGGATTGCTAGGAAGAACTCTACCATCAGGTCTGATAGTCCTCGAGTAAGTTCAAGTGCAATTCAAAAAAACTGCTAAAGAGCCACTAAATTAGGTCTTTCTCACTGTAGCTATAACTGTATCTAAATCACACTTTTTCACCATCAATGCAACTAACCTACCTGCACTAGGCAATGATCTTGAGCAGTGAGCTTCTTTCTGAATCCTAGGGAATATTCCCTAGATCTTCAAGTTATTTTGCAAATATCAATGCCAGTTTTCTTCAACATCATTAAAGATTTGACACTAAAGCTAAACAAATCAAACTAGTGAAACAAACTAAGCGAGCAGGAAACCAATGGAAGCCGAAGGTTTATTAAAAAAAACAAGTTAAGTTATCGCTTTTGGTTGTGACAGTGTTTCACCTTCTTCAGATATTAATTTAACTAATTAAGACACGTTTTATATAAATTGTGATTCAATTAAGCAATCAGATTTGTCCCTTAATCTGAGCTTAAAGGACCATGATCTAAAATACATAAATAAACAAAAATACATAGAGATATATGTACACAAAACAAGCCAAGCCATCAATGAAATTGCCGCTCATGCCACAAAGGAAAAAACATGAGCATAATTGTGGCAATAAAAACATTTAAGTTATATAAAACACATTAAATATAACAATGATTGTAATGGGTGCCTATGAGCATCCTTAAAGACATACCTTCAACAATCAAAGTTTTTATATTCCGTGAATGTTATAAAACGGAAACCTAAAAATATTAAAACCATCCACTACAGTACAAATGTACTATGCAAAATATATGTCCAAATATCACCATTATGCCAGGACACTAAAAGAGAGCATCATATGATGTGTCTTATTAGTATACAATAAGAGAATAGCGATCTGGGAACACGTTGTTTCAAGCTGACTAGTAGCACCAGATCGCTAGTTGCGAAGCGCGAATTCTTATAAAGAAAAGGTGATGTGCGCCTTTTGAAATAATGCATAACAGTGATATCTTGTTAATAAAATTTAATAAAAATCATTTAATAGGCGCTTGAACAGCTGCCCTAATGTACAAAAAAGCAACCTACCAGCCCAATAGTACTATGTCTCACTATTTTAAATAAAAAATACTTATAAAGTCATGTGTAAATGCAGTAATTTAGTGTTAGTAATTCAAGTCATGTATTTACCTAAATAAAAAATAACCTTACATTAATTGTATGGATTTTTGTTGTGACCATTATTAGAAATTTGTTACAGAAATATGTATACAAATAAAAAAAATATAATAAACATATGTGTGTAATAAAATATATATACCAGATGTGTATGCTAAGGCAAAAAAGATGCCAAACTGTCATATGACCAATAATCTCTATAACAGAGAAATAAAAATAAATAAATAAATAAATATATAACTAGAATATATATATATATATATATATATATATATATATATATATATATATATATATATACAACACTAGGTAATGACTATATCTACCAAGGATGTATTAAATTAATATTTACATATGATTTATGTTGTTTAATATATTTATCTTCTCAGGGCCAATAATTTCAAAATACTCATTATGGACACATATTCATTTAAACCTGGAGAAATGTGTGCCATGGTTCTTATTTGCCATGTTAATTGATCTATTTCCAAGAGTAGTTGCCAAGGTCCCCCCCTGATGTCAACTAGTCTTTGTTGTAATATAAAAATTTTAAACTTGTGACTGGGGTGTTCTTTTATGTGCCTGGCCAGTGCGTTATTTAAATCACCTTTATTTATAGCATATTGATGTTCATATATGCGCTGTTTTATTTTTCTCTCAGTTTTGCCAATATAAAATGCAACGCATTGGTCACAGCAAGCTGCATAAACAACACTCTTAGTTTCACAGTTGAATTTACCATTGCAATGATAGGTCTTTTCCCTTATTATAACTTTGTTGTTAGTTAATATACGTCTGCATTGCTGACATGACCCACATTTAAACATGCATTGTGTTTTTTTCTGGTTAGGGATTTTAGATTATCACCTCTCTTATATGTTATTCTGGGCTTGTCCCCTAGGATTTTAAATAGTCCACTGTCTTCCATAATAATTGACCAGTTTTTGTTCAACATTTCCCTTATACTAGAATGTTCAAAAGAGTAAGTACATAGGAAACTAGTCCTATAACTATGTTCCCCTATACCCACAGAAATATTTTGTTCATCAGTAATGGTCTCAATATGTTGTGCTGAGCAGCTATGCAAGAGGGGTCTAAAATGTCCAATACTACACTTGTGACTAACCTCCAGAAAAATCTTTGCCACTAGGGATTGAGGATAGCCTCTGCTAATAAACATAGCCTGCATAAGTTGACATTCATTAGCAAAATCGATGTCTTCAGAGACCATTCTAGCCGCCCTAACCATCTGCCCTTTAACAACGGCTCTTTTTTGATGGTAGGGATGGCTACTAATAAAATGCAAAAAAGCATTAGAATAGGTGGGTTTTCTGAAAATAGTACTCTTATATCTAGAATTTGTTGTATCTTTACTTAGACTGATGTCCAAAAAATTGATACTAGCATCTCCCAGGGTATATGTGAACTCAAAAAAATTGGTCATTTGTGTTATAGCAGATACGAAAGTTGGAACCAGTGCTTTGGATCCTTTCAAATAAGAAACATGTCATCTTGGTATCTAGTATACCAAGAGACATTTTCTTGAAACAGGATGTTGTTAAATAATAAAGTTTTCTCCCAGTGGGCCATAATACAGTTGGCAAAGCTGGCCCCACAAGGAGACCCCATTGCCACCCCAGTATTCTGAAGGTAAACATTCCCGTCAAAAATCATGAAGTTGTTAGTAAGGACAATCTCAAGTAAAGTTTCCACTAAGTAAATGTTTTTTTCATCAATGTGTTTTGTTAACATGAATTCCCTGATCCATTCAAGCCCTAAGTCTTGAGGTATCACTGTATATAAGTCTTTAACATCGATTGTAAGGAAACAAGAATTTTCCTGATATTCTAGTTTGCTTATGTTGTCCAAAAAACTCCATGAATCCCTGCAAATTTGTTGTTCTTGTTCAATTAGGGGCTTCAGAATACTGTCAATTAATTTAGCACAACCATAAGTTACTGACCTCCTTCCATCAACAATAGGTCGAAAAGGGGGGGTCAGTGGTTGTTTTGTGAATTTTGGGTGTGCCGAAGAGGGCTGGTATCCTAGGAGCAATCATAGTGAGGTACTGATGTGCATCAATGTCAGTGAAACCTTCTAAAAATAAGTCATCTAGCGTAGCTCTAATCTTTTTATATGCAGTGTTAACTTCACTGATGCTCACTTGTGTGTAAGCTGCGGTGTTAAGATGTTTGAGCATACTTTTATTTAAATTAAATTAAAGATTTCACATGATACCATATAGTCATGTTTTGGGAACATTTATTTATTTATTTTTGTTTTCTGGTCATTGTTGACCTTTTACATGCATGGCCTGGGTGAATGAGCATTCACATTGGTAAACATAAAATCCAGACAGAACATATTTCAAAATGACAACAAGTATGACATACATATGTATTAATTATTTACAACTAAGGTAAGGTTACAACAGAGGTAAAGGTAAATAATTCAGACAGCAGTGTAAGTGGGATAGAGCACATAGTGTACCTGAGAGAAAAGGAGTCAGAGGATGGCAATTATAGGCATTCTGACTGACCTTTGCAGGGGCATTTGACCTGTTGTAAGTGAGAAAAGAGATTTCTTCTGAAGTTAGGCTTTATGATTACTAGCAAATAACTAGCAATATATCCAGTATACTGTACTATACATAGATATTGTCAATACATTTTTCTGCATCCCATCAAGATGTCTTTCAGTAATATATAGCTTTCTCAGTTATAAAATGATTAATGTAAATATGAAAATATGAATAACAAGTGAAAAACAATGATTGCTATCTCCACTGCAAGAATTTTAATGTTGTATTCTTACTTATACCTTGCCTTTCCTTATGCTTCCTGCTATGGGTGTTAACTGGAAATATACAAAATAAAGGTGCTACAGGTAGGAATGAATTAATAGCTATTTTATTGTTCAGTATCATTTTCATTTATATCCCACACAAAGTGTGAGCAGGAAAAGTACATGCAAAAGAAGAGTTTACAGATGCAGCAAATCCTTCAAATCATTGGAATAAAAGGTTGAACATCAATTGTTAATGGTCCATTTGAAATAGCTAAATATTTCACCAAACTGATATGTACACTTATGTCCAATTGTGTATGTACATCCTTCTTGTGACATGCTTTCACAAACCAATGGAAAGAGCTGTGGATATCTAGAATTCGGGGTGTCACACTTTTGGATATAAGGATGCTTCCCCAGACATCATTAGCTTCCAGGGTTTACTGAATGAATCAACAGGAGACGCTAACAGGCAGGCTAGTCATACATATGTTAGCTGCTAATGATGTACCCACATTTCAGAGTGTAATAAATCCATGAATATCATCTCAGAATGTACATATTTTAGTTATGCACATCCTATATGTATCATCAATACATTTATTTACATAATATGAATATCAGCAACTCCCCAACCTTTCAGACATATGAATCTATAACACAATCACAGCTCCAGTTAAGTAGAACAAAAAAATAATCTAAACACAGTGCATGCTCTAAAAATAAACAATATTCCCCAGACAAGTACATAGATTAAAATCAGCTCTCTGTTGTCCAAATGTCATGTTAGTTTAATAAAAAATTAACCACAATAAAAAAATTTAAATGTGAAATGACCACAAAACAGCCAAACAGATAATGAAATAAGAAAACCACACCCAATCATAAATAACTGTAAAGTAAATAATCTACCTAGGAACTTAACAGAATTATAAAACTGAAAATGACTTAACAATAACTCTTATTATACTGCTAAAATTATGCAACAAACCTAATACCATAGAAATATTAAAAATGTCTTCAAAACTAGAACAGAAAACCACTCATATGAAAGTCCTTCCATAAAAACCTGTGTAACCTATGTAAAGTCCTATTCAATGTAAATCTTAGTCAAATATCACAGTTACTGCATCCACCCAAAAAATAAATGGTGTACAGCAATTAAAAGAAAAAAAAAACAGTAAAAACAGATAAATGAAATATGTGTGTGTGAGGTGGTGGGGTTACAGCTCATGCGATATATTAAATACTTTGCAATGGAATACCAGGGAACTCCATTATATGTCTTACTGCATTACCAAATATCATAAATGCATTCATTAATCTTACAATAACAGATATAGATATAAGGTGGTATTCATAGTCCTGAGGTTCATATTTGTGTAGTAGCTGTCCACAAATAATGACATTATGCCTGCATGCAAATATGCCAAGGGCTGGTTAATCACACTAAGTAAATGTAAATGGGTTTTAAGCATAATGTCCACTTATGGCAAATGCATAAAGTAGCTGAAGTGAATCCTTATGTATGTCTGAAGTACTATGTGAAAATCTTAGGCTTCGTATGATGTCATACTAACTCTGATATTGAGGATGAACATGGCTATGCACAGTCATGCTTAAAAGACTTAAGGTAATTTAATATTATTAATATTTAAAAAATAAAGGTGGTTAAAATGTTTTATATAGGGTTATCCTTATGTGGACACCCAGTTGGGGATGTGAGTCTTCAACCTGCTGAAGGGAACCATGGACGGGCTAAAGGCATTTCTCAACAACAGGCTTCACCACATTACTAAGCAAGTCCCAAAGTCTGTAGTCAGTGAGGTTTGCCAGGGTGCCTACAGGACTGATGCCACCACCCCAACCTTGACAGGATGTCCCTGGATGAGCAGAGGGAAATGCCCCCTAACTTGGGATGCACACAGCTGGGCTGCTCCTAAGGATTCTAGACTTGTAGAAAAATGAACCCAAAGGGGAGAGAAAGAAACTAAAGGATAAAGTAATGCAAAGTTATAAAGTATGGGGGTGGAACAACGAGGAAATGCAAACCATAAATTCAAATATATATATATATATATATATATATATATATATATATATGCTATTTATCATTCCAATCTTTATTAGCACTGATTTTTTATTGACATTAAATCTTTATTCAACTAAAATAAAATGTCTGGGAAATACTTATAAATACATGGGAACAATCAGTATATTGCAATCAGATGATGGTGGCTTTTACATTTGCACTCTACTGAAACTAATGAGATATGCTGGTTTTACATAAGAAAGAGTAATACATTTGAAATGTCTGCCTAATATGGATTTGGCTGCACTACTGTGCTGAAAGCACTCTAGTCCTTCTGTTATCTTTGTGAATAAATACTCTTGCAGTTATACTTTTTATTCATAATGCAGTACTGTACTGAAAGCACTATAGTCCTTTTATTATCTTTGCATATAAATACTTTTGCAGTTTTTGTTTTTTATTCATAATTATGCGCACCCTCAGTTGCCAATTTTGTTGAGCTGAGTTGTACTGTATCTTCTCATCAGCTGTATAGAGAACACATAACAGCATGGTTGTTTATCTGCCTCTCACTTTCTTCTTCAATATTTCTGACATCACTACTAGTACTACTCTGCAAGGCATTGAAATTACTGTTGCACTAGCTTAGTACATTTGCTTATTTTTTTAAACATTTATATGCGTGAATGGGCGTACCTTCGTTGAAGGTTGTGCGTCAGAGCTGGCAACTCGGCACATAAAACTCTACTGCCAATCATTATCGGACCAGAGTTCCGCTGTGGCGACCCCTAACCGGGAAAAGCCGAAAGACACAACAACATTCATATTAGAAATATGCATTAATTTATTAAGCATGAAAACAGCATAGCACAGGTTGTCATGCAAAGATTACATCTAATCCATTTGTGCTAATATTTCTTTTAATGCAAGTTGAAAGAGTAGGAGTGTGTCTTCCTTCAAATTGTTACACTTTTCTATGTGTGCACAGCTTGTCTATTTGGGATAGGGGTGTTGTTTGGAATTTTACCATGCACTTTCAGTGTAGGTAATACTTTCAACAACTATGTTTTGCATACTTAAGTTGCAGTTTCAAGCAATAGCTGGTAATTTTCTTTAGTCAACACAGTTTTACCTTACCATCAAAGGCAGGAGCTGTACAAACATAAAAATGTAACAACTGAAAGGAAGTTTTAACTTCCTTCAAGATCAACCATCGTTAAACAAAACATATTTACTGTTACAGGTGGATGCAGTGCATATCTGTCATGAATGTGCCTTTTGATAATTTGCTGCTAATAAGTGTAAGCATGAATAGGGTTGTATAAAAATGTATAAGAAGTAATGCAACTGGTCATCTCTCATTAAACTATGTGCTGCTCGTTCACGTGATACTGACTGCCTTATACAGTTATACTAAGAAATACTTTCTGGCCTACATAAACAAAATCCTTTCTTTAAAAAAATTTGCCTACATGAAGTTCAGCTAACAACTAAGTTAATACCTAGTGCACTTGATATTATGTGACAATGCAATATGTATTTTTTCTGTGTAAAAATATATACATTTATGTACATGAAAAAATAATAGTAAATATACTCATGCAGATGTACATCTATATTTTACAGACAGACACATGCGCGCGCGCACACACACACACACACATATATATATATATATATATATATATATATATATATATATATAAAATATACACGCACACACACACACATATATATATATATATATATATATATATATATATATATATATATATACATATATTGTTTACACATGCATATACATAAGTATTTATAAAAAAAAGTATGTTATTACATAAACATTCTATATTTATATATATATTCAGTTCATGTACAGATATGTTTAGGCTTCCTTATTCATTATTATTACATACAGATAAACATTTGGAATTGCAGATACATTTTTTCTAGCATATACCATCATTTATGTAACATTTTATAGTTTATTTTTTAAAGCTATGTTTGATATGATTTAAAAAAATACTATAGAACTCTATCCTTCTCTCTGCTACCTAACCACTCAGCCTAGAGGTCAGGCCTACACTTCTGTAGGTCACTACACCTGTGTCAGCACTAGGAGCCAGAGTGGGTGATCCCTACCAGAGTTGATAGGTACTCACCTAACTCCTGCCAGATGTTAATTTTTTTTCCAGTCTTGGCCTCATACACAGGATTTGATCTTATGCAGGTATAAATCCCAAAGAAGGCAGAGCATAATCTTAGTCTCCTCGGCAGACCAGTTCAGAGCGCGGTCTCATGTATTCACAGGTACTGCCATCATTAGAAGTTCCAGTACTAGAATGAAGAAAGTATAAGCAGGGCTGTGGTTCACATGTTTAAAACCACTCCCTCTGGGATGTGACATCACCCTAACTAAATCCAGTTAATAAGCAGGGGCACTAGACCTGGTATTAGTGATAAGTTTGTTTTTACCAAAATACTTTGTCACCTACATTTGTAAAAGGAATGCATTCACATTTAATTTATATGGTGGATAAAAGTCATTAATGAAATCACCAATTTTTATCTTAGACCTGTTACTGCTTGTATGCTTTGTTGTTACTACCTTTTTGGAGTATTTTACTCTTGAATGTCAGGAAGAAATAATTTCTTAATGAATTCCTTCTGCAGTATAGCAGTCATATTAATTTTGTTTTGCTTTTGTTTGTTTATTACTGCAGAAATAAATCTTCCTGTGTGTTATCATCAACTTTTAGTAAATGTAGAGTGATTTGAGGTGAAAATTTGTGCCAGATTATGTTGGATGGACAGGGATTATGCTTCATTCTTGTGCAAACTGACACATGTATGTCTCCATTTTCCATGCATTCCTGCTGGTTTCTAGGGATTGCTGGGGGTTGCTGTGGTTTCTGCCACCATCTGCAGTGCATCCACAACTACCTGAGGTCACACTGACAACTACCCGACAACTAGTTACACGTTTAGATATTACTGCAGTTCCTAGCAATAAGTGTAAAAGGGCTAATCTGCAAACAAAATGCATAAATTACCCTGAATTTATACAAATAAGTGTAACACTGCTATATTAACTTGCAACTGCTCAAGTTAGGTAACAAATTGTTTAGGAAACCATGTACATTGCAAAGTAAGCAGTAAATATTACAAGTATTAAACATTAATATCAAACAGTTCAAAATTATAGTAGATTATAGCAATAACCAATGATGTCAGTGTGGTATATTGAAGATTTACTCATGGTTGGTATGGTTTAATCATGAGGGTGAAGCCCGCGTGATTAAATAAAGCCAACCATGGGTAAGTCTTCAATATATCACACCACAGAGTCGGCTATTGCTATTATACAATGACATCACTTAAGAATAAAAAACTTACTTTTCTTAAATAATGTCTTTATATAATGCCTCTGTGATGCCCTTCCATGTTTTTCCAGTATCCTGGCACTTTTCTGATGTACTGCACATGCATATGGGACTTGCGTTCCCATGCTTATTCAGCACATCAGTGCTGTGCAAAAAAGCATTGGAGAAAGGAAGATCTCCATTCCTTTTTTTTTTTTGTTTATACAAGAAAAAAGAAACCGAGAGACTTTTAATGTTTGGGAGAGCCATGACAGAGAAAATAAAAGGATAATCGGGTGAGTTTCTTTAGTTTTGTAGAACGTACCTCATTATCCTCTTATTTTTCTCTGCACTGTCTCCTCATTCATTTGAGGTCTTCGGTTTTGTAAATTTATTCAAAAAAGAATGAAAAGTAAAAATATTATGAAGTATACTGATGGAAAAAAGTCCGGGTGACCGGACCTTTTTCCATTGGTATATTCTCAGATTTACTATGGGCACGCTGGTTGGGCTGACCAATCAGTGTGCTCCTTTATGAAGATTACTGGCCAGCCATTGTATAATATTGAGTTTACTTGAAGAAATGTTTGCTTTACTGGTGCTGAACAGATTTGCATGACTTATATGAATACTGAAAAACTGCCATTTCTAAACGGAAATTCATTACAGCAGCAGTGGAAATGCATAGTGAGCACTGAGAAAAATGAGGATTTTTTTTCTGTCATTTAATGATTGTACACACATGGTAGAATTAAATACTTTGCAGTGATTTTATTGTGAAGTACTGATTTGTCAGGGATGTTTTGTTAGCACAACATACATGGTGCTTTACTGGGAGATTTTAATTTTCACTCCTGAATGAAAAATAATAATATGATTACCTTACTATTGTGAATGTATTCTTGATGGTGCAAACATTAGTTCAATACAGCCTTACTTGGTAATATATAAATATGGGTTTTGTGCCACCTAGCCACTGTTTTCTTCATGGCAGCCCTTAGGAAATATGGCAGACATCTTTTTGGAAAAGGGGTGCATAACCAAGCTGAGAGGGCAGAGGCCTGGAATCAAGTGGTTATGGATATAAATGCTGTTGGCGGAAGGAATCAAACATTAACACAATGCAAGAAGAGGACAAATGATATGGTAGGACATACCAGAGCCAAGGTGAGGCAGAATGTAATTGCCCAGAGCAGTACTGGGGGGGGCCTCCAACTCTTATCCTTTTAACAGCAGATGAGGAATACCTCCACTCCATTTGTGGGGATGATTGTGGGGATGATTGTGACATACATTTGTACAGAGAATTAAATGCTGACATGAAGTGATTGCAGGAATTTGTCAAAGTTACCTCTGGAAACATGTAAAGCATTGGCTGCACAGCAGCAAATGTGCTGTGATATTGTTAAGACTCAGTGCACTGACACAGTGTCAGCTAGAAATGGTCAGAGTTCTCAAGGGGATATGTCCAGATTTCTATCAAGACATGGAAATGGCACAGAGTAGTGCCACACTTATACTGTATGCAGATGATTCGACTCTAATCTGCTCAGCACCATCACTTACCACTCTACAACTCACTCAGGAATCCCTTAGCTCTTTGGAAAGATGGATTACTAATATCCAACTTATCCTAAACCCCAACAAGACTAAATTGCTTTGATTCACCCCCGATAAATCTTAATCTACCCCTCTTTGCTTTACAATCACTTCCAAAAATGGTACTATAATTTATCCTTCTGCCCATACCAAATTCTTCCATGTAGAAATTGACAAAAACCTTCTCTTTGATGTCCATATTTCACAAACTATCTAAAAGGCCCATAAAAAATGGGAACACAATATAGACACAAAAAATTCCTCCCAGATCAGGCACATATTACCCTAGCCCAAACCCATCTATTGTCCACTCTAATGTATGCTGCACCAATTCTTACCCAGATCAGAAAACTTGAGTCATGTCATAATAAAATTGCCAAGTTTGCTAACAATTCCACCTTCAGAACCCACCACTGTCGAGCTCTAAGAGAGTTACACTGGCTAGATCTTCCTCAACTACTCAGTTACCACCAGCTAGTCATCGCCTACAATATTCTGAGATATCCTAATAAAACCCCAGCACTAAGTCAATTACTCACTCATTACATTGCAAATCGCCCTCTCTGCTCTATTGAAAAATCACTCCTCTGCATTTTTAGGGTTAATAACACTGCAGGGAAAGCTTTATTCTCTCACACCACAGCTAGAACCTGGAATGACCTCCCCCCATTACTACACAGTTTAAAAACTCACTTAAAATCACATCTTATGAATACTTAGCTATGTCCATGCATTGCATAATATTCGCTGTTTTACAACTCTACATACCTTCTTTCCTATTTACTTACTGTAAATATGTTTCATTGTTTGGAACTTTAACAGCTGATCTCCAGTTTGACACTACTTCATGTTAACCATGTTGTTTTTAGCTCACTTATTGTTGATATGTGTTTGTCTGTCTCATGTTCTGATTATTATTACCTACTGTGGAGCTTTTCTCCCCAGGCCTCCACTGTAAATGGAGCAGTGTCCAGTTGGACTATCCCAGTAAGCAAATGTAAAATAAATAAAATAAAATAAATATAATGGGGTCTATATTAGAACACTGAGCTTTCAAAATTTCGAGTGTTCTAATATCGAACCCTATTAATCAAAAATTTAAAACATCGAACATACAGAACAGTGAATTTTTTCCTAGGGAAAAAATTTGCTGTTCCAAAACACATACACACAACACAAGCACACCAAACAAACAGCAATCCACACACATACACCTAAACTCTTACACCTAACCCTACACTAAACTATACATACACCACTTACTATCTACTTACCTTAACCCAAACCCTAACCCGAAGGTTTGTCACTATCGCACAGTCACCTCACCCGCGCCCTAACCCTAACTCACCTACCCTGCCCTAACCCTCATATCCACACAATCGCACACTTACCTGACCCGTGCCCTAACCCTAACTCACCTAACCCACCCTAACCCTCACATCCACACAATCGCACACTTACCTGAACCTGACCCGTAACTTTCCACCACAGTGCTGAAAATACCAAAGCAACAGAAACAGACAACCAAATTCTTTCCCTAGGAAAAAAATGTGTTTTTCTGTTTCTTTGATATTTTCTGAGTTCGCTGAAAATGGGTCAATATTAGAACACTCGAAATTTTGAAAGTTCAGTGTTCTAATATAGACCCAAATAATGCCATGATCATACTGATGCATAGTGTGGTGACACACCAAGCATCCATGGCCACCTCAAGTCATACACTAGTTAGGACTTACTAGACTCAAGTATGAGTCAGTCATGAAAGGGGAATAGGATAGGGTACTGTCTAGACACATGGGGCAGATCACATGAGGCTACAAGTGCTTTTCAAGAAAGTGCTGTAATTAGTAGAGGGCGAAGCACAACAGATTTCATGCAGCAGTCAGCATTCATCTACATCTAGAAGAACCTCTCATTTAAGGTGTCGGTCCTATGCCACTGTCAGATCAGTGGCTGTAGGCTCACTTGAATAAAGCAGAACACAACATTGGACCAACTCATCATCCAGTTCTCAGGACAGCCCATCCTCAAAAATCACTTGCATCATCACAAAACCTATCTTTAGGAAATGTGTCTGACAAATTTATCTGTGACCTACTGTGATTCAATCATGACATTTCTATTTCTTACAATTTGACCTTCACACACAGAAGAAGAGAAATAATGGTATTGCTAAAAACTTCAAGGAAATGTGGAAAGAAAGCTGTACATCATAACATAAGATTGCAGTGATTAATATCATTAATGTTCTATGTATTACCATTGTTACAGCTGGCAATTAGTAATACCCAAGTATTCAGAGAAACACTAATAAAAAATAATAAGCATTAAATGAGTATCCTGACATGTAAACAAACACTGCTGCCATTTCACCCTCACCAATGCACAAATGATGATATTTTATGTCTAAGGACACGTATTATTGTGTATGACAAAATGAAATAGTCTGTAGTATCTTAACAGAGAACATTAAGTCAGTTGAATTTGTTGTGCAAAACAGATAAAGTGTGATTATCCTTTATATGATGCCTTATGACACTGCTGAACAGAAACCAGTGAGCACTTGACTTAAACAATAATATGAGGACCTGTTTTGAAAACATATTAAAAGATGACAGGGAATGTCTGATGAACAGTGACAACAGACCATGCACCACAAAACATAGCCCACAGATATCACTGTATGCTTCAATTATACTCTGTATGTTTTTACAAGAAAGGAAACACTAACATGGATATCATGGTCCACAGCTCTGGGCTAAATGCTGCCATTTTACCTGCGCATTCATATGGTGTGCATGAGCTTGTTGTCCCTTAATAATGCTGCTGCTGCTGCTGCTGGCTGGTCATCATTCATAGTAGGAGTGGAACTTGGAGCTGCAGTGACAGCATGGGTCACTTCAATACCAGACTGGTGCATGATCATGTTATGCAGAATGCTACATGCAGTAACCATCCTGCATGCAGTAGCTGGGTCATACTGAAGAGCACCCCCAGATTCATCCACGCATTGAATCTGGAATTAAACATTTCAACCACCCTTGCAGTAGCAATAATGCTCTGGGACAGGGCTGTGTTCACAATGGTTATAACAAAAGGGTGCTTGATGAAACACAGAAATTGGTTCATGCATTAGAAAAAACAGAATTCCTCATAAAAGGAAACACATTTCTTATATTTTTAGATTTACCACCACTTAAGGAACAATCAGTTTTCAAATTAAATAAATTATTAATAAATTTTGCCAATATTTCTTAGCAGGTTTTGAGGAAATATCTACCTAATTATTGCAAATTCAATATCTATCTGGTTATAAACATGATGAAAAAACAAAGTGGCCTGTGGTACTACAAACTGAATGTAGTCCCTGGGGACATTGTTCTTTATGCAAATATATTTTTAAGTGTCAGTCTTTTTCTACACACAATTCAGCAGATTTGCCACATTGGCATAACCTAAAAAAGGCTCTAAGGGGATGGATAAAGTTTTAGGCAAAATCCAGAAGGGGAGAGGGAACAGCTGCAGGCCATCTTTGGCAAAGCAACATGGTCTGTTGACCATGTCATCCCAAACTAACATATATTAAGGACTCATAATCACTTAAGGTTAATCATTTGTGAACTGAGGGGGTGGAGCTAGGAACTAAACCTTCTATTTAAGGGTTCAAATAAAACATTTCAGAGCTTTATTCGAAAGGCTCGCACAGACTCTGCTACACTTAGCTGTGAGGGAAAGGTTGGTTTGCTTTTTATTTGTTATATTTTGTATTAGTTTATTGCCTTTTTATATTGTGAGTGCTGCAATTTGTTTACTTTACCTTATGTTTTGCTTGTGTTCTGCTTTTAACTGCATATTAAAACTTTAAAAGACACCACAGCTCTTTCTCTTGTGATTCAGGCAGAAATTTTTTTCCCACCCGTCCACCCTGTCATGTTCTTAAATACCGCTGTCTTTCTAGTTGCCTGCCTCTTATGTTAATTTGACCATATATCTCATTTCCTCTCTGCTCTCACTGGCTTGTGTGAGTAAGCACAAAATTATAATTTTGTGAAATCACTCCCCTTCAACTATTTAAATTTATCGGCCATTCTACTGTATTCCATAGTACCGGAATACAAAAGTGATCACCCCATTTCAATCTATCTTGCTGTTTTAAAAATAGTGACTCTCCACTAAAACTTAACTTTTTAGACAGGTAAAACTTAAGTTACCTACTTTCACATCTAACTTCTCTAGTGCACACTGCAGTGTTTAGGATAAACCATTTTTTTTATGTTACCTTTAAGCATCCCTGTGATTAGCACTTGCTCTAATACCTGCTGGAAAGCACTAGGAAGCCTTAAACTGATCCAAGCACTCAACTCTTCTTATTAATAAGGAGAAATTAATCATAGGCACTAAACAGCCTATAATTGCAAAGTACCTTGCTAAGGTAAGGGAAAATAGCTCCTGTACTTTAAAAAAAAAGCACCAAACCAGGCATGTCCAAGGGTCAACTTCCGTTGATTTCTCCTGTCCACCTGGTGAATCTGGGCATACTGGGGCAATGCAGCAATTGCCTCATGTACACAGACAACTCTCTCCTCCTACCACCCAACACTACAAACTGTGAGAGATGCACTTACATAGCCAAACAGGAAGCAAAACTCTCTCCACCCAAGATTGTGCTAGATAGTCAAGAGGAGAAGGTTAACACCTGCAATACACATCAAGCAACACATAGCCCTTCTAAACTCACACCACCAACACCCACACATAGCAACACT
Organism: Protopterus annectens; assembly: GCF_019279795.1. Taxonomy (NCBI): domain Eukaryota; kingdom Metazoa; phylum Chordata; order Ceratodontiformes; family Protopteridae; genus Protopterus; species Protopterus annectens. The sequence goes on from NC_056737.1 coordinate 759,846,218, forward strand.
AAATCCACATATGTGGAGGCCCTTAACTGTAACCTGCCCAAGCAACAAGGACTTCCGAAGCTGAAATGCAAACAAACACCAATCACAACCAAAGTGTCACATAGCTCACAACACCAGTGTGCCACCCAGCAACAGCCCCTAAGGCAAGACAACGTAACTAACACTTTACTCATAGGTGACTCTATAGTCAGGCACACTGATGTCCCACTCACCAGGCTCAACAAGGAGAAAATTACAGTGAGCTGCATGTCGGGTGCCAGGATCCGCCACATAACTCATTCACTCAAGTCACTCCACAACAAGTACAAATATGACTCTGTCATTGTCCATGTTGGAGTGAATGACTTGAGATGTACCTCCCTGGACTACATGAAAAGAGACATGGAAGAGCTCTCGGATCATGTTGGCCAGGCAGGTATGACCCTAGCCCTGGGCAGCATCCTGCCTTCACCCAGAATGATACCACAATATAAGGACAAAATGATTGACTTCAACAATTGGCTAAGTTTCTGGTGCCATTCAAAGGGAATCCAGTATCTGTCTGCCTGGGATGACATGATCGACAGACCACGATGCTTTGCCAGAGATGGTCTGCACCTGTCGCCCCTGGGATTCAGGTTACTGGCTAAGGCTCTTGCCACCCCTATAGTGCCTTTTTTAGGCAAAGTTCAAAGGACAAAACCACCACCATAACAGGTACAAGCATGCAAAATCTGAAGGTAATGCTACTCAATGTTAGAATTCTAAACCTCAAAATGCACTCTCTCGAGGCACTCCTAAAAATAGAGAACATCGATATCTGTGCAGTAACTGAGACCTTGTTCAAGGCTCCAGAGAGCACCCCTGCAATTCCAGGCTACAACTCTTACCACACTTTTCAGCCACCAAACCAAGATCAAAACATTAAAGATGGAGGACTGTCCATATTCACCAAGGATATTCACAACACCAGGTTAGTTGTCCAACACAATGCATCTGAAATTCTCCAGGTGCAACTAACACTAAGTAAGACTGCAATCCAAATTGTAGCTTGATACAGATCCCCCACCATGCCCCAAGATTCTCACTACACCTTTCTAAACATACTGAAAAATATTAATATACAACCAAACACCCTAATACTGGGTGATTTCAACTACCCTGCCATTAACTGGGAAAACTACTCGTGTACCAACACCTTTGCCCAATGGTTCTTGGAATTCATAAATTACAGTGCCCTGGATCAACTAATCCATAGTCCCACCAAGGGCTCCAATATCCTAGACCTGGTCATTACCAACATGGGAAATCGATGCTCCACATCTATGGTCACCCCCTCACTGGTCAGGGCAGACCATAAGCTAATCACCCTTAACATCCACATCCCACCCCCACCCCCAGTAAGGAAACCTCCATAAAAAACTTCTCCAAAGCCAACTTCATGCTACTCAAGTCAGAAGTTACAAACTTCATGATACCCATGCAGACGGGAACTGAAAGGTTGACTGCTGAGTCCTACACTAAGGCACTGTATGAGTACATCCACTCATGCATGAATCGTGCCATCCCAAATAGAACCAAGATCCTCTCCTCCAAAAAAAGGAAGCCAATCTGGTGGTCCCTTGCCACAAACAAACTTTACAACAAAAGGAAGAAAGTGTTGCAGAAAAGAGGAAAATCCCAGGATGCAAAAAACTCCCTTACCAGCCTCAGTAAGAAGCTGAGATCCCTCATAAAATCCTCCAAAGCTAGTTACGAAAATAAAATTGCCAAAGATTCCAAAGACAACCACAAGGCATTCTATAACTATGTCAATAATCTAAATGGCACTGCTCAGACCTTCTCTGAGCTACAACAGAATGGCATTAAATATACTGATCCCAATGATATTGCCAATATCCTGGCAGATCGATTCAGTGTCAATGTCACCCCCCCTCTCACCCCCTAAATGGCCCATCTCAATACTGGAAGATTGCCAAATTCTGGTAATAACGGCCACACAGGTAAAAAATGCACTCTCCAAAGCTAAGAATACAGCATCCATGGGACCAGATGACATCCCGGGCTGTGTACTACATGAACTACAAAATTAACTGGCACCTCACCTAAGTGTCATGTTTAATCATACCCTCACCTCAGGCTTTGTGCCCACTAAGTGGCGCACAGCTACAGTTATCCCACTCCACAAGGGGGGGTCCACCTTGGATCCCAGGAACTACCACCCCATCAGTCTGACGAGCCTGATCTGCAAAGCCATGGAACGTATTATCATGGAACTTATAAACAAAGACATTGACAACATTAAAACACTGGACCCCACCCAGTTTGGGTTCGTGAAGGGCTGATCTTGTCTCCTGAACTTGAGTGACTTCTTCAAATCAGTCTCTAGAGCCGTGGACAAGGGTAAGGCAGTCCACACAGCCTATATGGACCTCGCCAAGGCCTTTGACACCATCCCTCACTCTGGAATCATAGATAAACTTACTAAGCTGGGCATTAATCCCTACGTCACTCGATGGGTTTCCAGCTGACTTACTGACAGAACCCACACTGTAAAAGTAGCTGACTCCAAATCCAGCTCCAGACAAGTGACAAGTGGAGTACCTCAGGGTTCAGTCCTGGGACCTCTCTTGTTTGGCATCTACTTCTCTGAAGTACAGGCCAACACTAAGGGACTCTAGCTAACAAAGTTTGCAGATGACTGCAAACTGGGAACTATTACTGAATCCCCAAATGATGTGGATACTCTATACAAGGGCCTTATAGAAACAGAAGCTTGGTGACAGAGCCATGAGCTCAAGCTCAATGCCAAGAAATGTATAGTTATCCCCTTTGGAAAAAAACATGTACCAGTGAATTACCACATAAGTGGCAGTACACTAAACACCGAAAGTGTGATAAGAGACTTAGGGACTTAGGTAGACAGTGGTCTCACTTTCAATAACCACATTGCCACAACAGTCAGGAAATCCTTCTATGTGGCACACCTCATCATTAAGGGCTTTTCATCCAGAAAAAAGGAGGTCATTGTCCCACTGTACTCATCCTGCATTAGACCCATTATAGAATACAATGCTCCATTTGGTATGTACCTCTCAAAACATCTGCAACAACTGGAAAGGCCACAGAAATTCCTCACTAAATGAATCACAGGCCTAAAGCAGATGCCCTATGCTGACTGCCTTAAAAAACTCCAGCTATACTCTGTCGCATATCATCTACTCCATGGCGACCCCTGCTTAACATACAAGGCCATGTCAAACCCAGAGCTGTTGGACATGCTACATTTAAAGAAATCCCAATCCCTCAGAGCCACATGCTCCAGGGATCTAAACCTTGTCATTACAATAAACAAAACATGCTGGAGAGATAGGTTCCTGACCCAGAGACTCCCCAGACTCTGGAATAGACTGCCCATACATGTCAAGCAGAGCGCCTCTTTGGCCCTCTTCAAAAGGAACCCTGATGATTGGATGGGAGAAAGGAAATTCACCCCGGGGATCACATCAGTCGCCCTGCTAGACAGGGGTCCAGGGAAGTAAATAGTGTGGGAAGAAATAGCCAAGGAATTGTTATGGCTAGGCTTGTATAGGCCCTAGGGCCGATAGCCTAGTACCAACCTATGAACCTATTAAATTCTCTGGATTAACACCAGAAACTAAGCTAATTGTTAAAGTCAATCATTTTTGTTCATACTGTGGCCTCATCATTAGTGAAGGCAGAATGCTGCTCAATACAATGCACATACCGGTCTGAAACATATATTTAGAGTGGCCCTTAATGTCTATCCTCATATAGTCCAGAGAGGCACATCTCAGGTCATTTACACCCATGTGAATTATGATAGAATCATATGGTACCTGTGGTACAATGACTTGAGTGCATGTGTAACTTGGCAGATCCTAGCTCCAGATAAACAACTGTCCGTAATCTTCTCCTAGTGACCAAAGATGAGAATCAAACTCTGCACCTTGTGCCTGTAAGGTAAACAGCTTAACCATCTGACCCAGCACCTGGCCATTCTAGGGCATGGGGCATCTGTGTGTCATACAATGGAGTGTCCTATGACAAGAGTCCTGGGTAAATTATTTGCTTGCCTTATGGGCTTTGTTTTTGGGAGTCCATTGGTACTGGTTTATATGTGGTGTTTGGTGTTGCTTTTGGTGTGTGCTTAAGAGACTGCTGAGGATAGACATTGCTGTTGAGAGGCTTAAGAGGTCTTTGAGGTTTAGGAAGATTGTTTTTAGTGCCTCAGCATAGGTTGTTCTATATGTACGGTGGACACTATATGTGGTGGATGTAGTATGTTTTTGACAGCCTTGTTTGTGAGATTTCTGCCTCTAAGAAAATTGTGTATGTACATCTAGGGTTACACCTGTCCCACTTTGCGAGGGACAGTCCCTCTTTGGGCAGTTGTGTCCTGACAAAAAATATTAAAAATGGCAAATGTCCTGAGATTGTAGGACATAATTAAGTCCCATATTTTATGTAATAGTTACATAAAATAGTTATTTCTGTATCTAAAATACCTAAATGTTACAAGAAACAGAATAAACAACTAAACTGCTACAAGAATAAGCTTTTATTTAGGCAAAAAAGTAAAGTTCTATCCTTTGTACTGACCATGGGTATGTGTCGGCCTGTAAAATCTGATGTGTGTCCTGAAAATGTCCCACTTTGGCCATTTGAAAAGGTGGCAACCCTATGTACATCTCTTGTATACTGTGTTGGTTTCTTTAAGGATTAAAAGGTTTGTGATAGTGAGACAATTGCTATGTGAAAGTAAATCTGCTGTTTATCTTGTACAATTTACAACTGGTGCCTTTTATGTTGGGCAAACCAAAGGAATGTTTAAAGAAGATGTGAGCTCCCATTTAAGTGACATCAACTGTTCCAGGGACAGGAGTGCAGTCTATCAGCATAAGAAGGTTCACCCTACAATTAAGTTTGTATTTACAGGAATAGCTCACATAAAATGAAAGTGTAGGGCAGAAAACTTTTTTAAATTCTAAAGAGAGCTTTTGGACACTTAACACAGGTGCACCATATCTACCTGGTCTCAATGAATATCTATAATTTGCATAAAGAAGACAAAAAATGTATGGTTGTGTTATCTTGACTGATCCTTAATTTGCCTGATCCTGGAAGCTAAGCTTGGTTAGTATTTGGATGAGATACTGCCTGATAATGCTTGTTTCCATGCCATACTGCTTTGTGTTTTTTTAATTGGATTGCATACTACTGCTTTTTATTTATCACATCAGTTATGGTCTCGTATAAAACATATTGATGGTTTCATTTGTTTTAAATACTGGTCTCAGTGAACACCTGTAATGTGTATAAAGAATTGAAAGAAGAAAAGTCATGTTTTGCTGAATGAGCCTGATCTTGCTTTATCTAGTGGCTAAGCAGGGTCAGGTTTGCTTAGTATTTGAATGGGAGACTGTCTGGTAATATTTTTTTCATGCCATAGTGTTTGTGTGGTTTCAAAAAAAGTTTTGCTTGCTGTTTATTACATGATTAAAAATAGTTATTGTTTCATTTGTTTAGATACTGACTAAGCTTGTATAAGCAAAAGTGGTTTATCTTACTTGACAAACTGCACAAGGGATAATAGTTTGTTTTTTATCATACCAGAGAGCTGGTTTACTGTTTTTTTATGTGATATATATATATATATATATATATATATATATATATATATATATATATATATATATATATATATATATATATATATATATATATATATATATATATATATATATATATATATATGTATATGAGTCCCAGACAGTTTGCCGAACGGCCATTTCTCCGAAAGTGAAATGGCCAGGCATACTTGCACGAAAGTGCTTTTTGCCAAAAAAGCACTTTCACGAAAGTATGCTGAAAGGTAAGGGAAATTGTTAGGGGAATGGCTGCTGCTGAGATCGTAGTACAGTGGGGATAAGGGAATATGCCCTTTTCCCCACTGTAGTGTGATCTTGGAGTGAGAATATAAAAGTAGGGGGGTATGGGGGTGCAGGGGGCTTGAGTTGTGAGTTTATTTGTGTTTGGTGTGGGGATTTTTGTACGATTTGTTAGGGACTTTAGCGAAAGTGCTTTTTGGGCAAAAAGCACTTTCGCTAAAGTGGATTTGGTGATTTGGTTTTGAACAATTGAACTTTCATTCAATCATCCTGGACCCATATATATATATATATATATATATATATATATATATATATATATATATATGGGTCTACTTCATTTGTACAAAGTTTCAGTACTTTGAAACCCACTTTGTCGAGACCAGTTGTTTGAAGTACTAAAACTTCAAAAATGAAGTACAGAGATCACAATACAGTGTGGAATGGGACTATTCCCTTTTCCTCACTGTAGTGCAATCTTGGAGTTGGTATATTTAAGTAGGGGGGTGTGGGGGCACAGCCCCCACATGGGGATTGTAGGGGGGGTTTGTCACCCTGCATAACATGTTTTCTGAGATTTTTTTTTTTTTAGACAGCCAATCCGGCAACTAGGCTTCAGTGAAAGTGCACTTTCATTGAAATGCACTTTCGCTGAAGTGGGCATCTACTTTTCTTTTTCGAAGTAATGAAATTTCGACAAAGAAAAGTAGATCCATATATATATATATATATATATATATATATATATATATATATATATATATATATATATATACACACACATAGGGTTACTACTAGATGACCGAAGATGCATTCTATCAAATGCGTCTTGGTCGAACTTAAAACAATGAAAAGGCAAAATAGCGAAGCAGCTTTTAAGCAAATTCTTTAAAAAAAAAATCACTGTTCTGAGCTTTCAAGATTGTACGCTTTCACTTACATGGCATCGATTATTCATCGTTCGCTTTTTTAAGAGTTTGATAATATAATATAGACCCTATATATATATATATATATATATATATATATATATATATATATATATAGATTCACTTCAGAATCTCCAAAGCCCAAAATCTCGAGTTTCAAAAGACTGGGATGAAAATCTCTAAAGCTCAAAATGTTGAAAACTCAAAACACTGAGTCTCATAATGTCAAAAAAAACACAGGACACCAACACTTACTATATTCCAGCACAACTACATAAGGAAACATATTATACTTCTCCAACTATAAGCAGGGGGGCAAGCTCCCCTTCATCTCACATGTGGAGGGCTGTGGTCCCCACACCCCCTGCTACTTAAATATATCAACTCCAAGCTCACACTACACAGAACAAAATGGCAAACATACCATTATGTGCTTCATGGCTCCCTGTTGTAATCTTAGTCATCTTCCCTTCTAACTTGCTATACCACAACATAACTCATATTAGTGTAGTGAAGTCCGATCGCAGAGTTGATATATTTAAGTAGAATAGTTTGTGGGGTCACAGCCCTCCACATGTGAGATGAAGGGGAGCAGGATGGCTTGCCTCCCTGCTTATATTTGGAGAAGTGCAATATGGTTTGTCTTTAATTTGCTTCTGTATGTAGTTGTGCTGGAATGTAGTAAGTGTATAGAGTAAGTGGTCTCACTCTTTTGAAATTCAAGATTTTAGGCTTTAGAGATTCTGAAGTGAATCTGCATATATATATATATATATATATATATATATATATATATATTTATATGTATATATATATATATATATATATATATATATATATATATATATATATATATATATATATATATATATATATATATATATATATATATATATATATATATATAAACAGGTTTATGTGTATATCTAACGTCATGGCACCCATGCAAATGGAGAACAGTTGCATGACTGCCGAATCATACACCAATGCACTGTACAAACACATACACAAATGTATGGATCTCGCCATACCCAATAGAACCAAGACTATCTCCTCCAAAAAAAGGAAGTCAATCTGGTGGTCCCCTGCCATAAAGAAACTCTACAACAGAAGGAGGAAACTGATGTGAAATAATGTGAAGTCCCAAGATTGTAAAACCTCCCTTATCAGCCTCAAAAAAAGTTGAGATCCCTCATCAAATCCTCTAAAGTTAGCTATGAAAACAGAATTGCAGCAGATAGTAAAGACAACCACAAGGCCTTCTATAGTTATGTAAAGAATCTCCATGGCAATACCTAGATTTGCTCTTAGCTACTGCACAATGGTACCTCCTATACTGAACCAACAGATATTGCCAATATACTGGCCGACAGATTTAGTGCCAACTTTACCCCTCTCTCCCCCACCAAAGGACTAAGCAAAATACCAATAGATTGCCAGGCACCCAGTATTACTGCTGCACAGGTTAAAACAGCACTGTCCAAGGCCAAGAATACAGCTACTGTGGGACCTGACAATATCCCTGGCTGTGTTCTACATGAACTACAGCGTGAACTGGCACCTCACCTGAGTGCCCTGTTCAATCACAGCCTCACCTCAGGATTTGTCCCTACTGAATGACTCACTGCTACAGTCATCCCTCTCCACAAAGGAGGAGCGACTACAGACCCTGGGAACTATCGCCCCATTACCCTGACGAGTCTGATGTGCAAAGCTATGGACTGCATCATCATGGACTTAATAAACAAGGATATAGGGAATCTTCAAACTCTGGATCCCACACAGTTTGGTTTTGTGAAGGGTAGATCATGTCTGCCCAACTTGGTTGACTTCTTTGAATCAGTCACCAGAGCTGTGGATGATGGCAAGGTGGTTCATACAGCCTACCTTGATCTGGCCAAAGCCTTTGATACCATTCCCCACTCAGGAGTCATAGTAATACTCACTAAGCTAGGCATCAACCCCTATATCACTAGGTGGGTTGCAGACTGGCTCACAGATAGAACCCACAGTATGAAAGTAGCTGACACCAAGTCAGACTGCCGATCAGTCACGAGTGGAGTCCCACAGGGTCCCGTCCTGGGTCCTCTCCTGTTTGGTATCTACTTCTCTGAAATCCAGGCCAAGAAGAAGGGACTCTGGCTGACAAAGTTCACAGGCAATTGCAAGTTGGGAGCTATTATTAACTCCCCAAGTGATGTTAACATCCTAAAAACAGGCCTCACTGAGACCAACGACTGGTGTCAGAACCATGGCCTTAAGCTCAATGCCAAAAAATGTGTCGTCATCCCTTTTGGGAAAAACCTGGTTCCCATGAATTACCACATTGATGGTAGTTCACTGAACACAGAAGGTGTTATAAGAGATCTGGGAACACGGGTTGACAGCAATCTCTCTTTTGACCACCACATTGCCACTGTGGTCAGAAAGTCCGATGTGGCACATCTCATTACTAAGGGCTTTGCATCCAGGAAGAAAGAGGTTATTGTCTCCCTCTACTCTTCCCTCTTTAGGCCAATCATTGAGTACAATGCCCCATTTGGCATGTACCTCACTAGACACCTGCAATAACTGGAGAGGCCATAAAAGTACCTCTCAAAGAGGATTAAACACTTGTCCTATATGAACAGACTCAAAAAACTCCAATTATGCAATGACCCCCCCCATTAATATTCAAAAACGTGCACGCTGATTGGTCAGCGTGCACGTTGTAAATCAAAGTTATAGTAATGGAAAAAGGTCCGGTCGCCCAGACTTTTTCTATTACTATAACTCTTTTTTTACAGCAACGGAGAACGCAATATCTCCGTTGCTTCACACTGTCTCGCTATGTTAAACGAGATTCCTTAGGACCCCTTTCCAATAAGCGTTTTAGATTTCTCCCCATCTTATACACAAAATTGGGTCTGGAGCCCAAAATGTCTATGGATTCCTGGTCTACCATCAAAACGTTCCAATATTCAATTAATGTATCTTTGATTTTGCTTGTATATGGTCCATATTCAATAACACAAGCCCTAGTAAAAGTTTCTAAACTCTTCCTACTGTCTGTGTCATGAACCACATTTGTACTGTTCCTATTAAGGCCTAACAGTGGTTCAAATCTCTTTCCTCATTCACTTGTGACAAACTCATTTACTTCTCCCATCATATTAAAATCATATCCTCTTTACTTAAACAACTCTGTAATGTAACCAAGTTCGCTTACCATATCTGTAAATTCAGAAGTCATCCTCACAGCTCTTATACATTGTCCCTTGTAAATGTTATGCTTCATTTTTTTGGGATGGTAACTGGTGTATTCTGTATATGAGTTGCTTAAGGTCTCTTTTCTATGTATTCTAGATTTAAAGCCTGCATCTGTATTAGTTACAAGGGTGTCCAAATAGGCAACTCCTCCGCTACTGCTAGTGAATGTAAACTTCAAAAATTCATTGCTGTTGTTCAAAAATTCCATAAATTCATTAAATGTAACTTGATCTCCATCCCATAGAATGTAAATGTCATCTAAAAAATGTGAGTAGTATTTAATATTTTTTTCATAATATGCACTATTGAATATAGTGTTCTCCTCCCAATCAAGCATTACCAAATTTGCGAATATGGGGGCGCAAGCCACACCCATAGCCACACCTTTAATTTGTCTAAATAGCTCACCTTCAAAATAGATGTAATTATGGTCTAGAACTATAGACATTAATTCCAGTATCAGACCAATTTTGTCCCATTCAAGATGGCTGTGTTTCCTGATACTATTGGTAAATGCTTCCATTCCTTCATCTTTTGGTATACATGAGAACAAGTCTACTACATCAACAGATGCAAATACGATAATCCTGTTTCCAAATATCCACTGGATAGTTTTTTAAGAATTCCCAAGAGTCCTTAACCATGTGTTTTACTTCACCATATAAGTGTTTGAGTGTGGTATTTATTAATACACCTAATGGAAAAGTTTTGGACTAGCTTCCTGCTATTATTGGACGAAATGGTGGATTCCTAATGTCTTTATGAATTATTGGAATGCCTACTATACTGGCCATTCTAGGATATTCGACCTTAAGGAAATTGTAAGTGTCCTCAGTTATTCTTCTATCCAATAAAAATTCTTCAATATGCAAATCTATTCGCCTGTAAGCTATATTAATTTGCTTTAAGGAGACCATTTCATAATTTCCAGATGCATGAAGGATATCATGCATCTTGAATGTGTATTCCAAACTATCGAAAATAGCAACTCCCCTTCATTTGTCGGGTTTCATAACCCTTAAGTTGTTATTAATCCTTAGTTTTTTAAGTGTAATTAGTTGTTCTCGAGAAAGATTGCTTCTCATCCTCTTCTTAATAAACTGATTTTGCATTTGATAAATCTTCTGTGTTACCAATTTATCAAATGTTTGGACATTAGGATTCATGGGGGGAACAAATGTGCTTTTTTTCTTTACAATTCCTGCCTTGTATGTAGGTTGATCTCTATTGTCCTTAAATAATAGTGCTAAATTCAGTTTCTTAGTGTAATGCTTAAATTCCCTTAAACAATCAACCAGTCTAAAGTTAGATGTAGAAATGTACTTCATTCCCTTCGATAAAAGACTAAAATGTGATTTGTCTAAAGGTGTATGTGTATAATTATAAATTTTAAATTGATTGTAACACTGCATTGCTCCATCAGTCACAATAACTTGGTCTCTTTCAAAGTCTTCCAATCTCCCGTTCCCTACATCTGAAACCATTACCATTTCCTCCCTTTTTCCTGTTCCTGATGGTAAAAGTCCTTTTTTCTCCATTTTCCTTCCCTTTTCCAATCTGTTTCCCATTTTTCCACCCCTGGTGAAAATTCACTGTATCCTTGTTGTTGTTCTGAATGTACTGCTCTCCTTGAACATTAGTCATTTTGTGGAAATAATTCCCATTTCGGGATTGATTAGTATAGTACTGGTCTACATTATTTGTATGTACTTTTTTAGCTTCTGATCTATCCTGATGGTAAACCCCTCCCCATTGATAGGCCTGATTCCTCTTATACTGTTCGTTGTCTCTTTTCATTTTTTTACTTTTCCTTTTATATGCTTATTTAGTTTTTGAATCAGCTAGTTCAAATTGATTTGCATATAGTTTTTCCCAATGTGAAAACATTAAATCTTTCAAAATAACCTCATTCAACTTCTCAGCTTCATTGATGTATTTACATAGTTTTTCATCGTTACATTTAAATAGCATTGTCATGTATGCCAAAAGAATCAAATAATTTGTTAAACTCATTGATAATTGTGCTAGATAGTTCAACCCCCATAGGTGTTTTAAAAAAATGCAAACCCATGGGTATGATGTTAGCCTCAATACATTTAGACAAATAAGCATTGTCTAACTTGATGAAATTAATAGTGTTAAGTTCTTTCCCCAACATATAAATTAAGTCCTTTAAAGTTCCCTTTAACTTGTGGGGTTCAAAACGTTAGAAAAAAATTGATTTGCATATTGAAGAACCCAATTTTGTGTATAAGATGGGGAGAAATCTAAAAGACTTATTGGAAAGGGGTCCTAGGGAATCTAGGTCAGTCCACAGCACTAAGTGCACTTCAAAATACGGCCGTTGCAGTCAATGTTATGTTATTAATGTAGAAAAAGGGATTGTTTTGAATACCATTAACAAGACAAGACTTAGGTTTAAACAGGGCAATTGCAATTCAAAGTACATCATATACTTAGCCAAATGTGTAGCCTGTTCAGGATTTTATATAGGAAAAACTGAGAGGCTTTTCAAAAAAAACGGATATATGCACATCTCTACAGTATAAGGACACAAATAACGCACTTTATAGACATGTAGAAAAACAAGGACCAGAACACATTTTCAAATTTTCTATCTTGGAAAATGTAGAGATGGACCCCAGGGGTAGCGATCTTAGAAGTCTGCTCTCATACATTGAAGTTTGGTGGCAACTATTAACAGATGCAGTGACACCACCGGGTCTGAATGACCACATTTCTATTAAACCACTTCTTTGGTTTTAGATAATTGATTTTACTAGGGTCACACACCCGTTATACCAAACTATTACTATATATTTTTGCACATGTCAATTTTAAGTTATTTTATTGACAGATTTGTATTTTTAGTGAATACATGGTTTGATGTAATGTCATGCTATATATTTTAGCAGTGATTGTATTTATGTTATTAACGATCATAGTGAAATGATCTGTTAGAGATTTTGTTATCAGAGTGTTGCCACTTTAAGAAATTTGGCACCAATGAAATTATTTAAACACTTTGAATCAGTTGTTGGGATAGTTCTGAGGAAGCTCACTTTGTGTGAGTGAAAGCACTTAACTTTACTAGTTTCAATAAAGGATTTTGTGCTTACACTACGATTGTGGACTGTGGATACATCCTGTTGGACATTCTTTGTAAATCATTTGGGACAGCGGTATATTGTATTGCAGTTCTGCGCAGTAGATGGAGATGTTACACATCGTCAGGTCACTGGAGACATTGGATCTTATTAAGGTTATTTTTGTGCCGAATTGGAGATATCGTTCAGGAAGGTAGCTTTTTTTTTCATTCTTTTGCTGAGTTTCGGACAGCGGTTGGTGGCGTTCTCTTACAGCTGTGCTTTTCATATTTTTGTTTATATAGAGATATAGAGATACAGCTATCTACATCTACTAACATCAGCACTGCACAATAGTGCAATAAATGAAAAACTTTCCTAAGCTGACTGTTCACCAATTTCACAATAAAATCCACTAACCCACACTCACATGCAAAGACCCATATACATTTACAATATATATGTACACATATGTACATTATATTATTGTATATCAGTGAATGCATGTGTGAGTTACACACAGTAACAGGAAGACTAGCAACTGATAATGATATATAAAACATGAAAACCACTGTTTGAGGATGATTATAGACCTAATGGATATTTACAGTATTTACAAGCCTATGCAATGCCTTGTAATGTTTAGGGGTAGCTGGGGACTGCATTTTTTTTATTGCTTTGTTTCTGGAATGGTGGAGCATGTTCCCAAAAACATGATGCTCTACTTTCTTCCTTAAAAAATTCAAAACAGTCATTTTCATTTTAATTCAGCATAGCTGATATGAATTTGCAAACAAAGTATGAATAGAACCTTCAAACCCAAAGGAACTTATTTTTACAGCCATTCTGATAATCCACAGGGGGTATAATAAGATGGCTCTCTAACAACGTTGATAGCCTTTTGACTTTTTCGATTTTTAATTACATGTAAATGGTTCATGCTGTTACCTAGCCGAGAACACATTCAGGTGTGCTTGAAGGAGGGGTATCCAAATTTTGCTGAAAACATTTAATTCTCTTCAGCTTGTTAGACTTCCAAAACACTGAAATCCTGAATTATTAAACAGAAATAATTCTGACTGCAGTCACATCCATTTTTTAAACACTGACTAACACGTGATGCTATTGTGTGCATGTGTATGCCTGTTTTATATTGAAAAGTTGAAATTTAATTGCAGTTCTGTGTGCATACCATTCAGCAGGCTGACTTGAAAGTTTACAAGAAGTGACTGCCATGCCCAGCCTTGACCTGTGTTGTATTTTGGCATCACATTTTCCTCCCATTTATAGCACTGCACTGTTAGATTGAAGGGCTGTCCAAGTGTCATTTGCTTCAAACAAATCCTTTGCTTCTTTTATGATATTGTGTGCCATTATGTAGATTTAAGTAACTAATGATTTTCACCTGCATTAATGCCCTTTGCAATACTTTGTGGATTATTTGTTAGGCATTGGGCATGTTTACAGTTCTCATATGGAAGTATTTGTTAATAACATTTCCAGCAGTAATGACATATCATGGGCACTCTACTTGCTCAGCAGCATTGTATCAATAAGCAACACAGAGCAGCACATGAATCTGCCTGGTCTGTTGTGGGAGTGCAGTAAGTATTCAACATGCCCACATTTTATAAGCAACAATGTTGCAAAAGTGAGACGAAATTACTTAAAAAAAATTGTTTTAGGCAGACATGACTCCTTGCTAGTATGCTATGAATCATCAAAGCATTAAATAGTCAACATTTTTGTAAGTGGGAAGTTACTGACAACACCCTGTCATTACTGCCCTAAGCACAGCACTTGAATCATCTATTTAAACAGCTCACCCATCTATCTAAACAGCCTACACTATCTTCCCATAGTCACACAGAGTTAACTGTACCGATCAAGTGATACTGTAGTATTACAGTCTGAAATCTTCCGTATTGTCCTCCTTTGATTTCTATCATAATTGTATGAGTGAATATAGTATTAGCATTAATGCTCTGTATATTACTGCCTGTGTGACTAGGATCAAATTATTTATGTTGTATAACTGAGTATGGATGCAATATACTCAACATAGGGTTATGGTTGGAAAGATGCTAACGATATAGTGCTTCCAGTTGCTCTTTTGCTTTACCTTTGTAATGTTTTACTATTTATAAGACAGTTAATAATAAAATCATGACTGCTTAAACATAATACATTTTTCTATGTTAATACGCTAAACCCATGCATGTGTATATTCCAAACCAAAATGAAATAAAAATAAAAGGAATATCATATAATTCTTCAGGTGACATTTTTATGCTTCCTGGATTTGTCAAGAATATATTTTATGTCTATACAGAACACTTTTTAGTTACAACAAACTAGGAAGAAGGCAGGAATTAATATTGTATAAAACTGTGTCTAATGTTATGTATTTGTGATCAAAGTAAGCGGTTATACCATGAAATGTTGATGTTGACTTTCCAAAAGACTGAAAAAAAATGCCTGAAATACAAAAGGGCAAACAGCTCTCTTCTTCTTGTTTTTATAGGGAGGCATGTCCCCCTGTACCCTCAATCTGGGGGATAAACCCCACAAACATATATTCAACTTCAGGATCGCACCAACTCAATGAAGAGAGAAATCTCCCTAAACAAGTGAATCATTGCTGGCACACAATTAGATATCACACCAGCAATGATTTTGTATGGAAAAAAGTGGTGTCTCACTTTACGTTGTTCGTCTTTTTTTTTTTTTTTTTTTGCAGGCTACTGATGCTTGAGCAATTTCTTCTTGAGCATGTGAAGGGAAGCTAAAGAAAGTACAGCTTGAAAACAAAAATGGATACAGTCAGATAGAAAACAAGAAAGATTTTAAACATGGTGATACCACTCTATGGGTGAGAAAAAGTGACTGAACTACCAGAAGAAAAACATTCACTAGCATTCTCTAGTCTTAAAGTTCACTATAATGCAACACTTAGATACATTTCAGATTAAAATTCTGCAGTCATGGTAGCATACAGATTGTGATTCTTTTTAAAAGTTTGTATACAGATTATCTAAATTACTTTCCTTTTGTTCTTTGATTATGTAATTCTGGAAATGATTTAAAAAGCATATGGTCATCTGTTTTATTTTCATAAGTTGCAATGGTAAGCCAGTCTGGCCAGCAAGGCAGTCAGAGGTGGTTCAAATGCAAAGTCTGGATCTGAAACATGCTCAGCCACATCAAATGCAAATGAATGTGATGGGAAGCAAACCCAGATCTGCAGTGGATAAATAATGCACAGCTAATCACAACAATGTTTAGATTATAGTGCCATTTTGGTTCACTAGTGCCCAAAGAATATTTTAGTACTGACAGCTATTCTCAAATAATTTACTTTGTCTTGAATTTTAATGAGTGGCTTGGAAGGAAATTAAACATGTCAGATGATAAAGAATTACACATTCTGCAATTAAATGGTGTTCTGCTGTATATTAATGCTGTTCATGTTATAACCGCTTACTTTGTTTACAAAGTATTGCATTTCCCTCAAAAACTCATCTGAAAGACAGCAAACCCAAACAAACATTCAACTCACAAATTAATTTGGAGACCAAGTAACAGACTCGGGCCAGTGACAGACTAAAACCCATTCAGTCCTTGTCACATGAGCCAAGGGGACAAAACAACAGTAGTTTAGCTGGTTTAATCCTGCTTAATTTGAGTGCAAAGAAATGCACATATGTTACTAAGAAGAGTTTAGAGTACACATTCTACATTTTCAGCTACACAGCTTAAAGCCACAGATTAACGGCCTTACCACTTGATAGAGTAATACAAAAAAGAAACGAACATATGGCAGTTTTTGTTGGATAACATATAGATAGCAAGCTAATAAGTTATGTTAAATGCTTGAGAATATTTAACAGTCAAATTAATAGTGCTTTTTAACAATGTAATTGAATCACTTTTTGGTGGGTAAGTAGAAAATCAGAAGGCAAACTGTGAATATGGTATAAAGTTGCATAAATTTATGTCTATTTCTGTAATTACTTCAGTCTTTACACCAGAGCTGACATGCTCTTAAAATACTATGTATTTTTTACAAATTTACAAATTTATAAACAAGTCAAAATGAGTCGAGATATGAGCTAACATGCCCTTAGAATTTGTCTTCTATACATTTTTTAAAAAGCCATAACAATTGCAGTTATAATCTGAAAGAATGTGATGCTGAGATTATGAATTTCATGACACAGTTATTAAAGGTGTCTATATATATATATATATATATATATATATATATATATATATATATATATATGTGTGTGTGTGTGTGTGTGTGTGTGTGTGTAAAAACATCTTTTTGTTGACAGTACCAAAAAGGAACTTTTTTTACACAACATTTAGAATATTGCCCACTTATAAGGAAAGCATTTCAGCACCATCTTGTCTCATCTTTGTCAAATTACAGTGAAACAGATTGAATAAGTTTTTTTTTTGCGACAGGAAACCTTTTACCATGATATTCACAACTTTCTTCAAGTTTTCAAAAACTGTTTTAATACTTTTACTGTCTGCTGAATTACCACAAAATTTGCCAATAAACTTCCAACTTAACCATGTAAGGTCACAGCATATATTGCAGCAGCTAAACACTGGCTAGGATTCACAGTAGTACATTGAGGACCATAAATTAGCATGAGTAGCGGCAGCACACAAAGTGCAGATGATGCAAAGACACAGTGGCTTTGCAAGATTCAAAATAGCACTGTATGGAACAAAGGGTGGTGGATGCATAATGACATATAAATGAGGAGTCACATGCAAATGGGCAACACAAATTATTCAAATGAAGGAACCCAAAATAGCATAACAGTTCAGAAACATATAACATGGTCGTGTTGCATGGCTGTGCATACCTTCTTTGAATGCACAATTCCTAATAAACAACAAGGGCAATGCTCTGAATAGCAACAGCAGTAACAGAACTGTATCTGTTGGGATCTGCCATCAGTGACAATGTCCAGAAAGCACTTAGTACTGTCCAGAATTTTGCAGAATGTCCAGATTTCTGCCTCAAATTTTTGATGTGTTTCTTATAAAAGTTTTGATTTTCTGACAAAACCATTGAGGATTGAAGTCACTAAACAATGACAGACATTTGAGTTTCAGACTTCATACCCTTCAGAAAATGCATGCTAATGCAAAACCTGTTATTCTAGCAACTTTTAAGTTTTAAGTTTATAACAGTTATATTTAACATATTTTCCTGATTTTGTCATTTCTCCCCATTATTTGTGGCTTTGACCAGAATTCCTACATTAACAGGTGGAGAGATATGTCCAGGTTATATCAAATATGTTGCTGCAAGTTATATCAAATATGTGCTACAGCCTGTGTTTAATGACCAGGATGTACAACCCACAGAGCATGCAAAAATGGCCTATAACACAGCCCATGTGAAAATATACAACATCGTGCAGCATGTATTCAGACTACTGAAGGGTTGCTCCAAAGATCTAGGTTCCACTGGTGGGGCATTTCAGTACAGTCCGGACATCTGCAGGAAGATTTTTTTGTTGTATGTGCCATATTGCACAACATAGCTTTGCACAAACAACTGGAGCAGCAGGTGAACATCAGAGCAGGGCCTTTCACATCAGTCATAGCAACACCAGAATGAGAGTCAGCGATGGAACATGCAGCAGCATTACCACAGCCATGGCAAAGATGGGTAGAGTATTTTGCAGTTTTGGGAAAAGTAGTGTGTGGTCTACAAGTATGCGCCATGACACAAAACACACACATTCAAATGATATATGAATTATCAAACCTAGGCAATCTAGAGTAGTGCATGGAATAGTCATTTTGTGCAGTAGACATCATCATATCAACACATGTTAGTGTACAGTTATTGTCACTTGCACCCATATTATAGCTTTGCAATCACTTGTTATTGCAACCCCTCCCCCCAGAGAACAAGTCACAAGTGATTGTACATTATAATATGGGACAGCATCAAGAAGGTGGACATAGAAGGCATGTACTCTGGGACGTTGTTTGGTGTCAGTGATCATATCCTCCAGTGGTAGGATCAGGCTACCACAATACCACTACTGGTAGCATCCACTGCACTGGCTTGTGATGTCTGGACTTGCTGTGGTCCACAACAGGGAAGGAATGAAACTACTAGACCATTTGTGTGCACCCTGTCAAACTCATGTGTGTCGAGCCTTATCAGCAGCATTGCCTATGACCAGATCCACAACTGGAGGTGGCAGGCTATGTGTCCACAGGGCAGAGGTAAAACTACAGCTGGACACCTATAAGCAACAATTTCCAGGCAGTGGCTGTGTATAGCAAGCTGTGGGATGTACATTACTATAACCACAGCCCCCTCCTATATATGGTCCTGGTTATACAGCTGCAGATCATGCAGAGTTTCTCTCCCAATTTATATACCACAGAAAACCAACATTTTATGAGGAACAGACCAAAAATATGAGGCAAAAATCTGGATATTCTGCGAAAATCTGTACAGCTGAGAGGTATGATCTGCAACATGTATATAACCTGTTGTGCTTGAGAATAAGTTTTTGAATCTATGCACAGTTTAACAATATTTACTCCTACATCTTATATATTTATATAATGATTTCCTATCATGCTCAGTATCTTTATATAAATGTCCTTCAGTGTTTTTTTCCTGATCTTCTATCACACTAGGCCAGATTCATTAATACCTACACTAAGTGTACACTAAGTATACATGGTCTGAATTCAAGAACATCCCTACCACATTGCTTGCACTTTCTAGTCACTCAAAAATTACACTATTTGTACACGTAGTCTACACTTTCTGGTAACCTTTATGAATCCCCCTAGATATTTAAGGCTGCAAGAAATCAGTAGAAAAACTAAAATTAGGAAGAAGAAGGTGTGAGTTATGCTTATGCTGCCTGTTCCTCAGAATAGTGTACACTTAGTGTAGCGTTCATGAATCTACACTGTTTAATTTGTCTGCTCAATTTGTTTATTTAAGTTTTCAAAGTTATAGTTCAACTTCATTTTCATTTTTTATATTTTTTATCCCTAATCCTAATTATCTTGTTCTTGTAGAAATATAACCTGTTGACCCTGTGTGCATAAATTCTCATTTTTAATATTTTTCTGATTTTTTTTTTTTTAACATTCAAAAAATTTTCTTTAAAAAAAATTGCCACATCCTTTCTGCTGTCTTTCCACTGAATGCATCACTGCAATTAGTTTTACATAGTGACTGCTTTGCCTCAGTTCAGTCTGTCATAAATCTTCTATGCATTGGTGTAAATTTAATTTTGGCAGAATTATCTCACAGTAGTTTAATATTTATAACACCGTGGTCACGGTAGATCAAAGGTGATAAAACTTGACATGAAGTACCAATCATCTCCTTACAAACAAAAATAATATCCAGTATGTTCCATTCTCTGGTAGATTTATTGGCAATCTGCAAAACTGTTGTTCCTGAACATACATTGTAAATAATTGCCTTACTAATGTTTGTTTCTTTTTTTAAGTCCCAGCTGTTATTATTTTCCCCTCTGGTGTTTCATGCATGAAATGTGTAAATTCCTCTTAGTCACCAGTATTTGACTTTGGTGGCCTATACACTGTTTTGTGGTTGTCCTTATTGTCACAGTTACACAGTCTACAAAATCTGACTCGAAATGATTTAGTTACATTGATTTATATCTCCAAAAATGTGCATGAGTGTTTGTCGCTGATAAGTGGGTTGAAGACCCAGCTTACTTTGACCTATACCAGGGAACCATGCTAACAGTGGAAGGGGGTCTGTTTGCCCTTATTGGTCAGTGAGTGCTCACTTTAAAACAGAGCAGTCCTGGATCAGTAAGCTACTGGCCACCCAGTGTTCAGTTGGGTTACCTGAGAAATCTCTGTTGAGCAAAAAGCTAGGCATAAAGCCAATCAACCTGGCAAACATGAACTAAAAATTGCTGCAGTCAGTCTAGGTTCACTGACAGCACACAGCTTGAAAGAGGATGATTTGATGGTAAGGAGGAGGCTGAACACCCCCCCTATATTCAGGAAACAAGATGGAAGGGCAGTGCAGCAAAGCCATTGCACTTGGGGTCCAGACTCTATTATTCAGAGGAGAACAGACAAGAAATGGTGTGGGAACTATGGAAAGGGAGAGGCTTCAGAAGACAGTAAGAGGATGCCATCAAAATTATTGAAAGACTCATGACAATCAGACTCCAGTGTAATGATAGGGCAGTATTCATAATCTCAGCCTATGCCCCTCAGGTTGAAAGGCAAAGACAAAAAGATAAAGAGGATAGCCATCAGACACCCTTCATAAGGATGTCAGCAACAAACTGCTAAGATGAGGTCATTGCAAATATGATTAAGATGTTGGGGGAGGCAGTGATGAAATGGATCCAGAGGGTACTCATAGCAGCATGGCGAGATGGACATATCCCAGATGATTGGAGAATTTTAGTGCCAGTGTACAACAGCAAAGGGAAATTCACATCTGCATGCGCTATAAGTGTCAGACTCCTGTCAAATTGCACAAAAGTTCTGGAGATGGTGCTTGATAAATAAATAATTTGCAGAGTAGCAGAAAGAAAGATAGGAAATTAGCAGCTTAGATTCAGATCAGAATGCAGTACAACCAACTCAATGTCAGATAGTTAAGAAGAAACCAGAAATGAGGAAACAGTTCAGCTGGGCATTCCTAGACTTGGCAAAAGCATATGACAAGGTCCCAAGAAAGCTGATTTGAACAGTCCTGTGATGGTTCAAACTCTCAAAAATAATGGTAACATTAGAGCAGGCTATGTAAAAGGACCTAATGACACAAGAACAAACTGTGCTTGGACTCACAGAAGGGTTCCCAATGGAAGTGGGTGTGCACCAGGGTTCAGCTCTGAGTTCATTGCAGTTCATAATGGTGATGGACTACATTAGCAAATAGGCTGTTGGAGACAACAAAATTGCTGTATGCAAACTGTGACAAAGGGGGATACTGCCAGCACAGCTATCTGGGATTTTGTAAATAATTATATGTCATTTGTGAATATCAACATGATTTATATAAGATGCTTGTGTTACAACTGTATTAGAACTGTATGTCATTTGTATATCGAACTGCTGGCACAGAAGTGTATGTTGGAAAGGTTTTTGCAAAGTGCTGTTTAAAATGTAACCACAGTGTGCTCTGATGGAAGAGAACAGAAATGTACATGCACTGTTGTAACTTTTTAAACGTACATATATATATATATATATATATATATATATATATATATATATATATATTAACAGTGGAAAATTTAATACAGCAGGTTAACTTCAGTCCAGCAAAACTTCAGAAAAATAGCTGAAATTAAATTACTTTATAGACTATGCAATAAAAGATGATAGCTTTCAGTTTCAGTGCAGCAGGATACATAATGTCTATACTAACAAGCTTTCTTTTCGGAGTGAACTACTTACTACAATTGTTTTATGACTTCCAGCATCTGCCAAAGATCTGAGGTCTATGTATTTTCACAGGTAGATGATAAATACTGCTAGCTTCCAGCAGTCAGGGTTTTCATCTGGGATAGAGTCAGATGACAAGAAATAAAGTCATTCTGCAAGCTATCCCAGCATTAATATCTGAGATATTAATTTAAGAAGTCTCTTGGAGAGGCACAGCATTCTGTATTCTGTCTTTGACCTGACAACAACTAGAAGATCCATTCACCACATCTGCCTTGCTCTTACGTAAGTTTACTAGATATAGTAGTTCTATTAGATTCAGTCAGGAATATAGTGAAGCTTAGTTTAGATATTTTTCTTTATTTATTTGAAAGTGTCCTGAAATGTTGTTTTAAATATTTCCTTTGATTTTGAACTCTGCTGTCACTGTGAATGTGTACTGAGTATTTTCTTGTTATTTTTAATTTATTATTAAATGTATTTAAACCTTTCATTGTGGCTGATCTGTCTAGAGATATTTAAGTTCTGAGACTACTTGCATATTTTTTGGTGACACTGTGTGGGACACTCCTAATAGCCATGCTCTTGGTGAAACTACCATTTGTATTAATAGTAACATTACACAGTAAATTTGGAGCCCCTTTGTTAAGAGCCTTAAAGTAACTAATAAGGTGTTGGCTGGTGGCAGTGATAACTACCCCATAGTCTGAGCAAAAGGGGGCATAGTTAGTAAACCTGTGCCAGCCTTTCCCAGGTGTGTGTGTGTGTGTGTGTGTGTGTGTGTGTGTGTGTGTGTGTGTGTGTGTGTGTGTGTGTGTGTGTGTGTGTGTGTGTATATATATATATATATATATATATATATATATATATATATATATATATATATATATATATATATATATATATATATATATATATATATATATATATATATATATGTATATATATATATATATATATAAACATCAGACCTCAAAGAGTGTGTGTGTCAGCTACTTGAGCAGGGACACGAAGCACTGGTTGGACAGAAAGGGTGCTGGAGGTCTTGGCCTGGCCACTCAGCTGAGATCTCCACTCTATAGCTTTGCCAGTGGGGAGTCTTATTGGGGATCTGGAGAAAGAGGGAGAAACCAGCCACAGACTGACTGTGGTCTCTGTGTGCTCTTGAGGGAAATTGCATTTGATACAGAAATCTGCATCTGGAAATACTGTGTGTGTACCTTGTCATCCTCTCAGTGTACGTCCCCCATTGGTGCCAGTGGTGAGGATTGAAGCTCCTCGATTACTTGTCCAGTGGTGGGGCATCACATTTATTGGTGAGCAGTGGTGGGATATCCACATATTGGGATTGAGCAGTGTGGATATTGAACTCTTGTGGTCTGTAAACAGTAGTCACTAAAGAAGGTGTTTGTACTCTCAGTCAGCCACATGGTAGACATTCAGAATTTCATATCACAATAGTTTTATTTATTTTGTGTTAGCCTAGCTAGTCAGAGAGAGCAGGCAAGGATGTCAGCAGAGGAGTATGGCAAGCTGACAAGGAGCCAGTTATCTAAGATGTGCCAAGACAAAGGACTGGTGCATGCCAACCTGACTAAAGCAGAAATGATTGCAGCCTTAGTCACAGCTGCATCACAGACCAGCAACCAAGAGAACAACCAGACTGGGCTTGGGGATGTACAACTCTCAGAAAATGGACAGTTCAACTCTGTCTCAGAGGACTTAAAAATCCATCTGGAGTTAAAGAGACTTGAACTGGAGGCCAAACATTTGGAAATAAAATCAGCAGAGAGACTGCAGCATTTGGAGGTTGAAGCAGAATCAGCAGAGAGACTGCAGCATTTGGAAGCTGAAGAAAACGAGAGGCAGAGGCAACATGAAAAGAAAATGCTGACTCTTCACGAGGGTCATGGAGGTAATGGGGAAGGGAGTAAGTGAACCTCAGAATCCATAAAGGTCTATACATTTCTTCCACAATTTAGAGAGGGTGGTAATTTTAATAGTTTTATTCATATATTTGAAAGCGTATGTAAACAGTATAATGTTGACCAAGGGCTCTGGGTATGGTTCCTAACTCCCTTACTCCATGGTAAAGCTGTAACTGCTGTTTCTAAATTGTCTGGTACTGATTGCTTAAATTATAATACAGTTAAAAATTGTTTATTAGAGTGTTTCAAGGTAACACCTGAAGCTTATAGGAAAAAGTTTTGTGAGTATAGGCGCAAGGCAGATGAAAGTATGTGTGAATATATTGCTGAACTAAGGACTTATTTTCATAGGTGGGTGAGTAGGTGTCAGGTCACCACTTTTGAAGGACTGGCAGACTTTTTGGTGAGGGAACAAGCCCTTAGCACTTTGCCTGAGGACACAAGAATCTAGTTAGCAGATAGAAAATATAATACCGCAGATGAGCTGGGGGAAAAAAGAGACCCTTCAAGCTATCCTAGCAGTAATATCTGAGATATTAATTTAAGAAGTCTCTTAGAGAGGTACACCATTCTGTATTCTGTCTTTGACCTGACAACAGCTAGAAGATTGATTCACCACATCTGCCTTGCTCTTAAGTAAATTTATTAGGGTATAGTGATTCTATTAGATTCAGTCAGGAATATAGTAAAGCTTAGTTTAGATATTTTTTCTTTATTTATTTTAGACTGTCCTACAATGTTGTTTTAAATATTTCCTGTGATTTTGAACTCTGATGTCACTGTAAATATATACTGATTATTTTCTTGTTCTTTTATTATTTATTATTAAATATATTTAAACCTTTTATTGTAGATGATCTGTCTAGAGATATTTAAGTTCTGAGAGTGTCTGCATATTTATTTGGTGACACTGTGCAGGCCACTCCTAATAGTCTTGCTCTTGGTTAAATTGTCATTTGTATTAATAGTAACATTACACAGTAAGTTTGGACACATTTTGTTAAGGGCCTGAAAGTACTTGATAAGGAGTTGGCTGGTGGCAGTAATAACTACCCTAAAGTATGGGCAAAAGGGGCATAGCTAGTAAACCTGTGCCAGCCTTACCCAGGTGTGTGTGTGTTTGTGTGTGTGTGTGTGTGTGTGTGTGTGTGTGTGTGTGTGTGTGTGTGTGTGTGTGTGTGTGTGTGTGTGTGTGTGTGTGTGTGTGTGTGTGTGTGTGTGTGTGTGTGTGTGTGTGTGTGTGTGTGTGTGTGTGTGTGTGTGTGTGTGTGTGTGTCAGCTACTTGGGCAGGAACATGAAGCACTGGTTGGACAGAAAAGGTGCTGGAGGTCTTGGCTTGGCCACTAAGCTGAGATCTCAACTCTATAGCTGTGCCAGTGAGGAGTCTTATTGGGAATCTGGAGAGAGAGGGAGAAACCAGCCCCGGACTGACTGTGGTCCATGTGTGCTCTTAAGGGAAATTGCACTTGATGCAGAAAGCTGCATCTGAAAATACTGTGTGTGTACCTGTTATCCTCCTTTTTTTTTATTTCTCAAAATCGTTTGGGTTTCTAATACCATGACGGGAATGGACCCCATTCCTAAGTCAAAGTATGATTAAAGTTCATGAAATTAGTATTGTTTCACTCTTTGATGTCAGCCAAAAGTGCTCTTCGCAGCACCTGCAGTGTGCCCAGTAATGACTCCTTCTGCAATTTGTACAGTTACATGTACTGGTAGCATACCTAAATATGATTGTAGACTCTTTTTTATAAGCCCCATTGCTCCTACTACTATTAGAACTATCTGGGGATTTTTCTTCCACGTTGTTCTCATTTCTGCTTGCAAATCCTGATATAACTTTATGCCTCTTTGTACGCAGGACACTGTAGTCACTGGATGTGGTGATTTCAATGATCAATGCTACTTTTGTCGTCTTTTCTTGGACTACTATATCCAGTTTTCTAGCATCTATCTTTTGAATTGTTGGTAATGGATGATCCCATATGATGTAAACTTCTAGTGTACATCCCCCACTGTTGCCAGTGGTGAAGACTGAGGCTCCTTGATTACTAGTCCAGTGATGGGTCATCACACAGAGAATGTAGCATTATAGCTAGACTCTGAAAAAGAACTTCAGCAAGTGATAGAGGAATGGAATATAAAGCTGAAGGCACATGGGATGAAACTGACTATAGATAAGACCGTTGTAATGGCAGCAAATCAGAGAAATCATAAAAAGCTGAGAACTGAGATAGAAGGGAAAATGGTGGAACAGCTTCAGGTATCTCAAAGGTTTGTTTGAGGAGAAGGGAAATCTGAATGAGGAGGTCAAAGCTAGAATTGGAGGGGGGGGTGCAACCAACTGGCACAGAGAGTCAGGGGTAATGTGTGACAGAAGAATGCCAAATAATATGAAAATTCATCTATACAAAACACTGGTGTAAGTAGTACTTCTGCATGGTTCAGAAATGCAGCAGGGAAAGTAGAGCAGTTGAGGAAGATAGAGGTGATGGAGATGACATACCTCAGACTGATGGCAGGATGCACACTGTGGGACAGATGAGGAAGTAACGACATCAGAGCAGAAGCCAAAGTAGCTCAAATTTCATAGAAGGTCAAAGACAACAAATTATGGTGGTTCAGGCACATATGCAGAAAAAAAATCTAATAAAGAAGATCTAGGGCAGACAGGAAGAAAGCAAGAGTAAATGAGGGTGTCCAGCAAAGAGATGGATGGATTGTGAGGAAAAAACCTGTGACCGACAGGCAGGATTGTCAAAGACACAAAGAGATTCACACTGGATAGAGACAGGTGGTGACAGCGGATGCAACACCCCAACCCCATGTAGTAAATGGGAAACAATGGGGTTAATGATAATAATGATGACCGTGATTACACGATCTATAGTATTGATATTATCATCAAAGTTGTAATAATCACGTCTCATAACAATCATTAAACCACATCATGACACCTTCATCTTTTTTTTAATTAATTATTAAAATGTCAGTGACAGAAAAAACATTTGCATTCTGACTTTCTCATCATTAATCTTTAACCATGTTCCACAAACAACATCAGTCTTGTGTGAACAAGTATAGTCCATTCTGTCCAAATACATTGTCCAAAATTAGATTGGGACATTCATTGTTTCTCGTGTAGGTATTTATTCAAAACATTGTTTCATTCACACTGACTTAACTGTCTTTTTTGTATGTAGTTAGTGAAAAATGCATCCTAACACCTGCACAAAGCTATGTTATTAATGAGGGTTGTAAGTCCCCACTAACAGTCAATAAGTGCTTAAAGATGAGATAATTTGAAATAACATGATTAAAAACAGCTCCATACTTCCTTATATTAAGGCATTTTAAGGCTCCTCTCACATCCTGTATGTTTTCTCCCAGCAAGCATAACATTATTTGATGTCCGTTATCCTCTCTGCAAATGTTAGAATTCATTCTTTTAATAACTGAATCTCCAATTATTAGCATATCATTTCTGACCAAATATGAAGAATCCCCCAATTCTAATTTAGCAATGTTTGTTCTTTCAGCTGTTACAAAACAATGATCTTCATCACCATTATTCTAATTGATATCACTGTTTTCACCACATTCATCATTTGTAAGCATACAATTCTCATCTGGTAAGTCACTGCACTTCCACAGCCTGAGCCATGTTGTCAACTTCAGTCTTAATCCTGTTTTTTTTTTTTTTCTTACAATAATGTTTTATCCTCCCATGTTCAATTTAGATTTATTCCTTTTTGTCTGACCATTGCATTTGCCTGATGGTGGATGTATTTGAGTTTTATATTACTTTAATAAATCGTGAAAAAGATTCCTGTGCTGTTTTTGGCTTTATTGTTTTGCTGGACGGGCTTCTGGTTTGGTTTACCATTGCCTTTTTGTCTATCTTATCTGCTAACAAAATTATGTCATTTCTGCAGACTAAATGTTTTGTGATTCAACAATATTATCTTTTCCTGTAATATCGGTATTACATAGAAAAGCAGTGTCTTTTTGTTTAGCATATGTTCTCATTGCATTATAGACATTAATTAATTTCCTTTTATTCTTAATTATTTGATGTGGAATTCTCCCTTTCCTTTTTAATTTCTTCTACATGCTCTAAATTCGCTGATTGCTATATATTTGTATACTGAATTCCAAAGTCGTCATCTGAAGTATCGTTTTTATTAGGGGTGAGTAATCTTTACTAGTAAGAGGACACTTTCTTTCCCAAATGTGTTCTATTTTTACTTTGCCTAATATTATCTGTCTCCTCAGTCCAGGCATCAGTACATGCAACAGCAGTTTTCCAAGCTCTGCCAATTGCACAAGTACAACCATTCTCAGCAAGTCTAGATTTACTATCAATAAGAGAAAGCAAGTCATCCAGCTTTAGACATGAGGGACACAAGTCTCCAATGTTATCAACTGTTACCTTTAAATACAATCATAGCATTTAGTACACTGGACAAGATACCAATGCTTCAGCAAATCATTAATGCCGTACTCATTTAAAAAATCCATTTTCAGCTACAAAGTACATATTTTTAAAAGAAACAGAATATCAAGATTTAAAAGAATTCTCATAAAACAATAAGTAAGTTAAGTCAATTTGTGTGATGAAATTATTCAAACAATATGAAAATACACATTAAATGAGGTATACTGAGCTAACCTTATAGAAAGGGAAGTAATTCATAAAGTAGTTTTTCTGACCTACAGTGCCAATTGTGCTAGTCGTACTAAAAATGCTGGATATCCTTTACATGCAATAGCTTGTGCTCATGAAAACTCACAGCTGCACCTCATTATAGCACTGAAAATCAGTGGTTTCTCTGGACAGTTTCATATACAAGCTATCCCTTTCCTCCAACAAAGAGTAAAAATGATTGGTAAAAAATAAACCAAAATAAATCTTCTCCTATCAAGCAGCTGCACAATAAATCACAAAATACCACTGGATGGTTTTAGGTAAATTCTGCAAATTATATTGATTTTTCTAGTTGTGGAGGATTGTTCTAATTCAAAGAGAACAGCGAAAATGTGTCATAGAGCTTTGGAAATGCAACAGAAAACAATCATAAAGAACTTGGGGTTTAAGATGATGTTATGTAGGGAATTATATCTTATTGTTGGGAGGAAGTTATGGGCAATAACAGCTGTACAGACCTAAATTAAAGTCGGGGCCTATCAGCCAAAGAGTTGAAGTTATTGCTGAGATTATGGAGGATAAGGTGGCAAAAAGGGGTTGACAGGGATGTTTGATAACAAAGAAGGCCATTAATATGTTCTCCATATTTACTGATGAGGTGGAATCATTTAAAGAGTGAATTGGTGCATCTCTAGGAGTGCTTTTATGCCACAAAATGAGTTTATTTCTTTCCAATGTGCCACTTTGTTTATGAATGCAGTATTCTGACTCAGCAGGTCTGGTAGACTGCCTTTGATTAAGGAAAAACTGTAACATTATGGAAGAGTTGAACAGTATCCATGTCTTCCAGCCAGTGTCTTATTAATTGAATTGTTGCTTTAGATTGCAAGTATGTAAAGGGCAAGTACTGACCATGAGTCTATTTTGCTTACATAGGTAAATGGGTTTTTGATAGGCAGTAGAGAGGAGTTAAAATATTACATTCATAGTATCAGTGCTGGAAGAGGTGACACAATCTATCCTGGCAAGATGGTTATACAAGGTAAAGTCATTGTTGGAGTGGATAGGGTCTATGTCATAATGTCTTGTGTGTCATTGTCAGTTTAGTCCTAACAAAAATTAGCACAGTTCCCATGAGAAATGAGCTTCATGCCATGCTATACAATGTTGGTGCTATTGTTCATGTTGTGTTAATCCACAGATGCAACACTGAAAAATATGAGGGAAATGTTTAAGAAGCGGTGAAGTTAAAGTTATCCATTTATTCAAATTCACATGCAGATTCATAAAAAGTGATTGCAATTTCCTTTTGGCCTGCTGGGTCTTGAATATCCAGTAGGAAGAATGGGAAGATATGGAAATGACAAATGATAGATAACTTGTTTTAATAAGACAAACAATGGACATTTCTTCTGAGGGCATGTAATATTCAGCAATCCTGAATATTTACAATTGTATTTGTAGTTTGGTGCAGTACAGTGTGGTTGTTCAGCATATATTGGGTGTAGAATATTCATGTCTCCTAAGCTGTATGGAAAATTATTTATTTTATTTATTTATTTGCTTTTGTTGACCAGGGAACTCCACTGGGTTGAAATGAGCCCATTTTTATTGGAGGCCCAGGGTAAAAAGCTCCATAACAAAATACAACATAATAGAAATTTGTTAAACAAGTGTTTCCAAAGTGTAGCTAATTTACAAAGAGTACCAAACAGGAGAATCACTTGGAACATTGTATAATAATATGGCTGGAAGTTATGAAGTTAATTTTGATTCATGGCAAGGTATCCAGTGTATGAAAAGTTTAACAGAGAAGACAGATAAGCTATACACATATACAATTAGTAGTACATATTAGACAGATAGACTATGTGGATTAGCTTATACAATATACATAAAACAAGTGCAGATAACTATAGTATATTTCATATACCATGAGAGGCAGAATGAGGTAGAAGATGTTTTTCAAGGGTGAAACTTAAGACGGGAGAAGAATGATGAGTACAGGGATAGAAGGGGTCAGCCAGGAAATCAGGTTATCGAGGAATTGGAGCTGGTGCATGGGCAGAGCCATTGATAAGAGAGATATTGACATAGATACTTTGTGAATAAGGGGACACTATTAATGGTCCAAGGAAGAGGTGGAAGAGCATTCCAGAGTTTAGCTACAGTGAAAGAGTATAGATACTGACCTGCAGGGAGTTTTGGTCTATTTACTTGGATAAGAGATTGGTTTTCAGATTTGATATGCTGGTTTTGTTGATAGAGGGTTAGAAGGGAGGTGAGGGCTAGGCATTCGAGAGGTTTGTAGATAATTTTGTGTGCTGTAGATAATTGTATGTATGTGGGGTGTTGTAGGGTTCTAGCCAGTTCAGGGATTGTAACAAACAGCAGTGATGGGAAGAATATTTTACACTAGTCACAAACTTAGCAATTTTGTTATAGCAGGTGTCCATCTTAGTTTTTAAGCAGGACTGGATATTTGTTAGAATAGGGGCAGCATAGAGGAGAGAGAGTAGGAGGAAAGTTAGGGCAAGTGTTTTTCTAGTAGAGTAGTTTAAGAAGTGTTTATGTCTATAAAATGTACCGAGTTTATGGTGCGTTTATTTGATGTTGTTGTGGATGTGTTGGCTGAATGTTAACTTTTCATCTACAGTAACGCCGAGTAACTTGGTATGGGGGACTACCTCTATGGCAGTTTTGTTGGAAGAGTAGATGGTAAATTTTGATTTATTAAGAGTGGTGGGGGGGGTTTTTGGGTGTAAAGATCAGGAGTTTGGTTTTATTGGGGTTAAGGGTAAGGTGATTATTGGTCATCCAGATTTCAGTAGTGGAGAAAGCATTTTGGGTCATGGTCAGAAGTTGTCATTTCTGAGGCCCCGGAGCAGATAATAGTAAAATCATCTGCATATTGTACTACAGATCCATGAGTGACAGCAAAGTGAAAGCCATTAATGAAAATACTGAAAAGAACAGGTCCCAAAACTGATCCTTGGGGAACTCCTGTGGAAGTGGTGAGAAAATGTGAGAGGGAGTGTAGCCATTTGGTAGATTGTTGTCTGTCTGTAAGATAGTTGGCAAACCAGTCAAGAACGGGAGTGGACATGCCTAGGTGTGAGAGCTTAGAAAGGAGGAGAGAATGGGAGATGGTGTCAAAGACCTTAGAGAGATCGAGGAAAAGTGCAGAGACAAGTTTACCATCATTGCGATTGTGGTTAACAGTGTTCGAGAAGGATAGGAGAGCAGTAATAGTGCTGTGTCCAGGTTGAAAGCCATGCAGAGTAGTGGAAAGGAGTTGGTTTTGGAGTAGGTAATTCATAAGTTGAGTTTGAATAAATTTTTCCATTATTTTAGAGATGGGGATAGTATGTCAATAGGGTGGAAATTAGAGATTTTTGTGTTGTTGCTGCCTTGATGTAGGGGAATGATGTAGGCTTTTTTCCAGATGGAGGGTATGTAGGATTCTTGGATAGATCTGTTTATGAGAATACTGATGGGGTAGCTGATAGATCTGGCTGACATTTGTATTTACTCAGGGGGTAAGTTGTCTGGGGCGGTACTGCCAGGTTTGAGTTTTAGCAAGAGCTTAGTTATAGTGGAAGTAGGGATAGGAGAGAAAGTAAAAGGCTGGAGAGAAGAGTTTGTTGAGGAGTAATGAGTTATCGGGTTGTTATTATGACTAGTTTGAGGAATGGTGGCAGCAAGTTTGGATATAGTCTCTATAAAGTACAAATTGAAAAGTGAAGCGATTTCAGCAGGAGTTTTTGTCAGGATTTGGGCAAGGGTTGCTTTTGGTGCCAGGGTTTAGTAGAGTAGAGACTGAGTTCCAAAATTTTTTTGGGTTATGGTTACAATCATTTTGGTGAAGGAGACTATTGTTTTTTATCTTTAATGACTAGACATTTTACTTGGGTGCGGAGCTGTTTGAAAAGCTGGAGTTCGATAGGGTTTTTGCTTTTCTGTCCTTTTCCCTTTTCTGTCTCTGGCAGTCATAAGTTGTTTGTTTTCTCTAGAAAGCCAGATTGCATGATTTGTTTTTATTCTCTTGTTTCGATCTGGGGGGGGGGGCATTCTATTGAGTATATTTAGGAATGTTGAATTGAAGAATTCAACAGCTTTGTCAAGGGTTAAAGATTTTCGAATACTCCAGTTAATTTTGCTCAGTGTTTCATTGAAGTTTGTTGGGTCAAAGTTAGCTAGCTTTCTGGTGGGTTTGTATTGGTGATGCATATATACCAGGAAATTAGACAACTAGAAACAGGAGAGAGAGACAGCAAAGTAAAGTGCTGCTAGTTATTAGGAAAATAAAAGACTGGATAGGAGTTCCAATCACTGCTTAGGTTTTTAGTAGCAGTGTTGGCTGGACAACAGGTACTGGGGGCATTCAGTTTTCAGAAATAAAAGGAAAAAAGTGTTTGATTTTAAATTGCATACAGATGGGGAGAACAGAAGCAGCAAAACACTGTCTGTGCCTAAAGCAAATTAAAGGTAACAATACAAATGAAGAATAGTAACCAAGGTTACCAGTAACAAGATCACATTCAAGATTTTTCTTCATTAATTAAACATTTATGCAGTGTCTGCAGTGTTGTGGAATGGAAGAGAGAGAGAGAGAGAGAGAGAGAGAACAAAATAGTGTTGATTGCATACATGCAGGTCAATACAAAAATGTTAAATGCTACATGGCTTTTTATTGTCTTTCTAATTGTTTAGTTATTTACTGAAAGAAAGACCTAACATTTTCAAAATTGGGGGGGACCTCATGGACATACATTCTCAAACAAACAAAATCATTTGATCATATTCATCCTTTATTCTTAGCTGTAGCTTTTATTTGAATACTTCAACAAGGTTGCACATCTTGACAAATATAGCAAGGTTAACTAGATGAAGTGGGGAGAAAAATATTTGGTCCATCCAATTACTTTAGAAAACGTGCTTTCCTCTAGGGGCATTAGGCAATAATTTTTCAAATATCTTGCTATGGTAAATACTTTGTCATTTTGAAATTTTAGAGCAAATAGAAATAAGTTTTAATGATGCCAAATGGAAGGTGATTCTTCCTGAGCAAACTAGGGCTTTGGTTCCCCCTTTTTCTATGGAAGAGCAGAAAGGAGATATTGAGATCTCAAGTTGAAATAAAACTGCAGGCTCTGCCAATCCATGGAATATATAAAAACATTTCTTCCCTCTTTAGGTGCTGAATAGGCTACTGACAGTTGCAAACAGGTACTCACTAGGTTGGGGGGGGTGCTTTGTCTTTTCTTTGTTGGGATGTCTTAGTGTTAATGTTAACTAAATGTAGTAAGGACTTAGTATATGCAAATCACTATTAACCAATGCCCATTTTAAATATAGATTATAAATCTGGTATATTACTATGGGCCAAAAGGCTGCAGCCCTACCTCACATCCTTGATCCATTCAAATAAATCCAATAATTTACCAGGATGGCACATGAGCGATTTTATATGGCTGCTGTTAGGTAATTGCCACTGCCGAAGTTTACAAGGATCACAGTGATAGTGCATGGAACTGATGGAGAAAATGTGTTTTCCCACATTCATGCTGTTTCATCTTCACAGTGCTCTAACATTTAAAGTTCCCTCAAACGTTTCTGTGCAGCATAACAAGCTTGTATGAGGTAAGTAGACAGAATACAAAAATGGAGGCTTTCAAAATGATCCCTGTGGGAAGCCATCGCATAGTCCACTAATTGTAAACTGGATTATTTAAACTCAACATAAACGCCCACTGAACCTGTAAGTAACAGTCCTTAAAATTCATTTTCTGCAGGGAATCTTAAATATACTAACTCCAGAAATTCACATCCCTAAAGAAAAGAAAAATATCCTGCAACGGTAAAAAAGTACTCACAGATGCTTGATCTTGCAGTATAGCACACAAATGTAAAAACAGTTGGAGACTCTTCAATTCAGGGAATTGGGGTTAAGGAGATCACATTTATTAAGACAATTTTCATAATGTGATACATCTTCTGATGACAGGCTCAGCAGGCAACAGCCATAAGGCATGGAATGCATCCTGCAGAAAACGTTCCATCACAGGATGTACACATACTCACATGCACACCACAGGCACACCTCTGGTCAGTTTATTAGATTACTAGCTTACCTATACACATTGGCTTCGGAATGTAGGGTAAAAGATTTTAAAACCTATGCCGGCACAGACAGGACATGCAATGTTCTCACAGGAGAACACCTAGCTGGACGGTGAGTCAACAGTACGACGCAGTACTGATCACTACACCAGTATGCAACACACACACACACACACACACACACACACACACACACACACACACACACACACACACACACACACACACGCACACGAACATTATATAATTTTTGAGTTGTGCATTCATGTAATGACTTATCTTTGAGCACTTGGTATAGAATGCTATTCAAGTGACAACAAAACTGCAATTTTCAATGGACTATTATCATAAAAATACATAAAGACATTTCATGTTTTCTTAAAAAGTAGTCTCATGTAAGCTAACATCTGTTACCTATATGTGGGGTTCCACATAAATTCATATGTAAGTTGTAAAACGTATTCACTGATTTTAGAGAAAAATAAGCATCACTAATACCTATTAACCTTTTCTTATTCTTTGTTTCTTGCCCTGCCCTGACATGCCAGTCAGCCAAGCGCTGTACTTTACTGGCTTTTACTGACAATGTGTTCATATGACAATCATGCTCATTTCCACATCTACTTATTGTCTAACATCTGATATCTGAAGGAGATATTGTAATAACATTTAAATAGCAGTCATCCAGAAAAGGTGAGTGGCAAGTTCTGACAACTAGTATATTGACACTGTACACTTCAAAAACATTAGTGTGCAAGGCGTTAGGGTTTGCTGTTGGCTAACTGACTAACGGTGCAGTTTAGAGTGGAATGGTAGAAAGTAAACAAAGACTATGCATAAAAAACTACCTTATTAGTACAAACACCTGTGCATACCAAAAAAAAAAAGAAATTGTCCCTTTATTATTTGCTTACATACATACATAAAAAGCCATCAAAACAAACCCAGCAATTGTTTCCTTTCTCACGAAAGCAGCAGCTTGCTGTTACTGGTTTTGTTACTTAGGCATTATGACTACATATCAAGGAATTACTCACCTGTGACACTGTGTAGTTGGGATTACACCAGATATCTTGAACTTAATTACCTACACGACCGAATAGTTGAGATGAAAAAAAGTTTTGTGCTGGCTGAAAAATTATTCAGCAGTGAGATTATATGATGAAGGGAGAAAACAGATAGTTACCAGAAATATTCATGCATGGCACTGAATATGAATAGTATGTATAAAAATGACAATAATAATAATAATTTTATATATGTACCTGAAGTAGTACACACAGCTAAACGGCAACTGCATAAGGTGAAAAACAATAATGCTAATGGGCTATTAAGGACACATCAAGCAACAATCTTAATGTATGCAATATTCAAAAACAAAAAAACATTGTTTTTGTAGGGGGCAACCCCCCCCCCCCACACACACACACACACACATCTGATGGCTGCTAATTACATATACTAACTCAAAAATCGCACAATATCAGGGAAAGGGCATATTCCCCAACCCTGACACTTGTGTGATCTCGCTCACCTGTCGACCACCTGTTTAGTTGATCAAATGTTATCGTTAAACAGATGATGACGAAACACAATTCTGACAGAAAACAGAAGATCCATTGTATATATATATATATATATATATATATATATATATATATATACACACACACACACACACACACACACACACATATATATATATATATTATAAACAACAAACTCTGTTCTTTGTGAAGAAATAACACTATATACAAAATACTTCACTTAATTCTAAGTGAACTAAATAAAAGCAAACTAAATAATATGTGGAATAACACACATTGGAGCCTGTGTTAGCGCTTTCATCCATTTAATAACTGGACTTCATCAGAAAGTGAAATACAATACATTTTACAGTATATATAACTTCAGTAAAAGAGGCTGTTCTAATAACAGTAAGAACCAATGAGTGAGAATCTCATTAGTAAAACAAATGCTTAGCTATAAACATGAATGTAGTGCAACTGAACTCTATATGAACTCTTTAGGTTAGTTAGAAAATAAGCACTCTGCTTGTTATTGTATAAACACAAATCATCTCCCCCATTTCAATGCACACTTAATATTAATATTTACATTAAGGCCTGGGGGACTGTCTGCATTTAATTTCAACTGCCAAAGCAATTCCTTCACTTCAAGCAAAGTACTGCTGTCCCCAAAAAACTGTGGACAATTGAATTTAAAGCTAACAAAATTCATGCATGTTGTACTGTGCTTAGCTAATGCATTTCTATTATCCATATTTCTAATAGCTGCACAGTGTTCTTTTATTCTAGTGGACAATTTGCGGATTGTTTTACCTATATAAAATGAAGAACATGTACAACAGATTGCTGCATAGACAATAAAAACTGTATTACAATCATAGTATTCTTTAAAAGACACTTCAAAGTTATTGTGTTTAAATCTATATGAATCTCCTTCATAAATGGAAGTACATGCAACACATTTTTTACATGAAAACATACCAGGTTCCTTTATAATGTTAGGTGAGTTTAATAACAATTGAGTATCTCTGTTCTCAAATGATAATTTTAAAGACTTTGTTTTTTGTAAGCAAATAAAGGAATGGGACCTAGTTTATCTGAAACCTCCTGGCTAGATGTCAAGACATCCCAGTTATTAAGTATTATTCTTTTAATGTAAGTGGAATCTCTGCACATGGGAACTGGGAAGCTTGCATGCCTATCCAAACCTGAAGTGTCTCTAGCACCTGTGGATGTGTGGTGAGAAGGGGTTTCTAACAATACAGAATGAGGAATGGAGGAGGCTGAAGGAGGTGCCCCTGTACTATTAAACTGATTGGAAAAAAGGTTCTGACTATTAAAAGTGAACAGGTTATCCGAATGTGCTGAATTAGGAATAAACCCATGTAGTAGAATAGGAGGGAATCTGGTACTTCGTAAAGCATAAACTTCAGTAATTAAACTGTCTAACAATGTAGTAGGATAACCCCTTTCTATTAGAAAATTCTTAAATATTTCACATTCATGTAAGAAAACTTTATTGTCGCTAACTAATCTGGAAAGTCGTATGAGCTGTCCCCTAGCTAAATTCCTTTATATATATATATATATATATATATATATATATATATATATATATATTATATGGGTCCCTATTGGATCACCGAAGTTTGAAAACTTCAAACATCATAAGGCCGAGACCATATGA
The DNA here is from genome assembly GCF_019279795.1 of Protopterus annectens. Lineage (NCBI taxonomy): Eukaryota > Metazoa > Chordata > Ceratodontiformes > Protopteridae > Protopterus > Protopterus annectens. Next base: position 759,884,742 of record NC_056737.1, read on the forward strand.
TCAAAGTTTTGAAAATTTAAAACTAAAATAAAAAAACAATATAAAAACAATTTTTTTTATATTTTTGCAGGGGGCAAGCCCCCTGCACCCACCACACCCTCTGCTGATTGAAAATACCAACTCCGAGATCAAACTACAGTGAGGAAAATGGTAAATCTCCTGTTCCATGCTGTACAGCAATCTCCATTCAAAATGTTCAGAGTTTCAAAACTTTGATGATATGGTCTCGGCCGTATGATGTTCAAAGTTTTGAAACTTCGGTGATCCAATAGGGACCCATATATAGGCATGTAAAACTGTTGTGCACTTACTGATACAACAAAATTAATGTTACCATCTATGACAATTTTAGTTGTAAAATCTCTTTATATACAGGCATATATGTATTTGTTTGTTTGTGTCTTTCGGCTTTTCCCGGTTAGGGGTCGCCACAGCGGTAGTCCAGTCCGCTAATAATTGGCAGTCGATTTTTACGTACCGGCTTGCCAGGCCTGATGCACAACCTTCAACGAAGGTACACCCATTCACGCATGTCTCCACGCAGAAGATGCTCTAGCTGAGAATCGAACCGGGCAGCGTCTTACTGTGAGGTGACAACGTTACCCCAGCACCACCACCGTGGTACTAGGCATATATGTATTTGTACTGTAAATAAAACCAGGACCGATGTCCATGGCAACTAAATAAACAGTAAGTACGATTTTCACAAGCCTAGGTATGCATTTTCCTTATAATGATCAAGCTATGTTTTAGATGATGGCATATATATTTTATGTATATCTGGAGAAATGGTGGCATCTGTGAACCAGTAAGGGAATACGATGAAAGTGAAGACAGGATAGAGACAAATTGCAAATAACACTGGACACACAGCATTTATGCAAAATGATAACTGTCATTTCTACAACAATGCAAAGCAGTCTGTATAAAGTAATTAAAACCAGGCAACCTTAGACATACATCCTTTAAGGAGTATATTTGTGAGAAGCAGCCATAAAATCAAAAATTATAGCGCAAATTCTTTATCTTCAGGTAGAAAAGCATGCCATTTTCAGAAGATCGGTAGGAGTTATTTACACATTAAGTTGGACAGCACTTCACAGAAAGAAGTGAGAAAGGAGCCTGGAATACAAGTACTGAACATGAAACTGTACCTACATTTAATTTCTAATGAGTGTTGTGAATCACCAAAAGAGACTAACCATTACAGTCAAGGCAGTCTTTAAAGTTCTGAAATGTATGATGCCCTGCCATAACACAGTGGTCTTTGAAAGTGGCCCACAATGTGTGAAAACAAGGAAAGATCACAAGCTGTACAACAAGGAGTGCACAACAGATATGCAATGACTGCTGAATTCAAAGATGGAGACTAGCTGTTAGTTTTGGTCCCCTTAACAGAAAGCAATTTCTAGTTAAATGTAAGGGTATGTCTGAAATATAAAAAAATTAATGAGGTAAACTATTGTTAGGCAGACCAGTAAAAAAAGACCAGAACAGATATACTATATTAATATTCTGAGGGAAGTACAAATCTACATAGTTAATTTAGAAGCAAAGATTAGTAACTGTAGTGAAGAAAGAAAACTGACCTCTATTTCTGCCATTCAGGCAGATGATAAATTATTTACACCACAGAAACAAGAACCAGAGGAGTTTCATAAGAGGCAAGGAAGTGATTTCAGAGTTACCTGATTTAACACTATATTCAAACAATTCCAGGAGAACGGTTAACATGAAATTCCACATCAGGGTCTGGAAATTTGCCCTTTCCCTGCTTTGTGCAATCTCAGAGTTGGTAAATATAAGTCGCAGTGGTTATGGAGGTACACAGGACAAGTCCCCTGCACACATAAATGGGTGTAGTGTATCTGGTCAGATGCTCATTTGACTGAACAGTTGATTCATTTGTATGAATGAGTGCTGATAAGATCGAAGACCATTATTTGTAATGGGTTATAATTCTGACCTTTAGTAGGTATAGTTTATTTCTTGGTGTTGTTTGGGTGTTTGGTGGGGTTTTATTTCATTTTGTTGGGGTTAAGTTGTGCAGTTTTTTTACTTTTTTCTGGGATGTTTCACTTTGGGAATCCGTGCTAATGCTACATGATTTAAATCTGGCAGTGATTTCCATTGTTTTGCAAATTTCTCCCTTTTTCAGTTGGTGCAATCATGGGATTGGTATATTTATTTTATAATTATTATTATTTTTTTTTATTTTGTTTTTGTTTACTAGATTTGTTTGACTGGGTTTAATGAAAAATCCTTTTCAGCAGAGGTCCATGACAAAAGCTTATATATATTACATAGATTTTTAGACAGACATTCAGTAATATACATGAACAAACATTAAATAATATATATTAAACAATTTCATATGCATTTGCTTCTTCTTCTTCTTTCGGCTTTTCCTGGTTAGGGGTCGCCACAGCAGATCATCTGTCCGGTCATGATTGGCAGTGGAGTTTTACAGTGTCGAGTTGCTATCCCGGCACCCAACCTTCCACAGAAGGCACACACACACACACCTAGGGCCAATTTAGAGTATCCAATCCACCTACTGCATGTCTTTGGGATGTGGGAGGAAACCGGAGCACCCGGAAAAAACCCACGCGACCACAGGGAGGACATGCAGACTCCACACAGAAGGCAGCCCAGCCAAGAATTGAACCGGAGAACCTCTTGCTGTGAGGCGGCAATGCTAACCGCTGCACCACCGTGGCCGCCCTACATATGCATTTGCTAATTAGATCAAATCCATATGAAATGAAGAAAAGCTTTAACACTATAAAAAATTCTCCATATTGAAATGTCAGCAATCAAAATGGTGACTATAGAGGCATGGTGGTGGGGAGTATTGCAAAATTATGTGTATGGTTGGGGGATGCTAGTAGAACTATTCAGGTATTAGTGAAGACTGGTTGTAAGGCACAGGATTAGGTTCATAGGGTCATAGGTATTTACTAGACTAGCGACCACAAGGGCCTTTTTAATCCTTGCCATGGATCCCAAATCTCTGACAAGTTCTGATACCCTTGATAAGTGTAAGCAGGGGTTTGGGAGATGAACCATTTACAGGTTACCTGTCTCCATTAGAGACATAGGTGCCAAACCAGAGATGAATTTCCAGTTTCCCATCGAATTGTTCAAGCTGCACTTGAATTGGGTTAGGGCAGACCTCTGCTTCACATGGATGGGGAGCCTATTCCATAGATGCAGTAGTCTCTGGGATATATACCTATCTCTCCAGCAGGGCCTATTTAATTCACAGGCAAGGTTTAAATCTTTAGAATGGGTCATTTTGGTGCTGTTTGTTTTGTGGATATGCAGGAGGTCCATCAGAGTGGAGTCTGACTCTGCCCTGTATGCCAGGCATAGATCTCCTCTCAAAATCCTGTAGGAGACAAAATACAGGGATAGAGCCTTGAGGCAGTCTGCATAGGACATTTTACTTACACTCTGTATTCTTTTTAGTATGGAACCTCTGGGACATTCCAATTGTTGGATATGCCTGGTTAGGTACATACCAACAGGAGCATTGTACTCAATGATAGAGCTGATGAATGCTGAATACAGAGGAACAATGACTTCTTTGGACTTACATGCCATACCTTTGTTATAAGTTGCGCAATATAGAATGATTTCCTCACCACTGTAGACACATGATGGTCAAAGGCTAAATTACTATCTATGTATGTCCCTAAGTCCCTGACTACTGGGTCAACTTTAGGAGGTGTGTTGTCAATATGATAGCTAACAGGGATGGATGACTTCCCAAAGGATACTATTATGCATTTCTTGGCATTTAGTTTTAGTCCATGACTCTGACACTGGTTGTTTGTCTGTATCAGCCCCTCCTGGAAAACATTTGTGTCAGTGTGAGATTCAATGATAACTCCTCATTTGCAATAAATTGCAATTATCTGACATTGGCTTTGACTTCTGAGAAGTGAATGCCAAAAATCAGTGGTCCAAGGACTGATTGTGGAGTGAGATTGAAGGAGTGACTTCACCTCCTGCTATGTTGAATACATCAAACCACAGTTGTCGATGTATTAATTTTTGCCTTGGTTTACTTTTCGACATTCCAGATTCCGCATTTCGGGTTGACATTCTAAATGGTCGAATGAAGCGTATTCGGAATGCCAGTAGTAAATCTTATCATCTATTTGTAATGTACTAAGATTTACTATCTTCTCAACTTTTGTAAAAGTCATCTCTTCCCTCTGTTTTTCCCTCTCTTCCTGCCCTTGTGTTGCCACTGGGGGGGGGGTCCTGTTTGTGAGGGTGGATGAATGGGAAAATGGGCTGGTGATAAAATAGGGGGCTCATCGTTATTAATATGTTTAGAAGTTTTACTTTTATTATTGGCACTTCCATTATTAGTAACAGGGGTATTCAAGCATTCATTAATATTATTAGACGATGCTTGATAACCATTTCTCTTAATAATAAACGTCTTTTTATCATGACAATAAGCTGTCCCAGCCATGTATAAATTTACATCCTTTGTTAATTTTTTGTATTTTCTATAAATGATTGTAGAGACCAGTCTGCTTACTTTTGCAGTAATAACATAACATGTGCTGCTAAGCTGTCCAAAATTAACATTGTTAATAATAACTTCATTGAGAGAACAAATCTTAAATTCAAGAAGCTTCATCCTCCTCTTATAGCCAACAAGCAAAAGCTTCATCATCTCACCCCTGTATTGTTAAATAACTGAGTTAAATCTTTAAAACGTGGGGGGAAGGGTGTTTGTCTCCCCACAAAAACATTATTATATTTTATTTTATTTTAGGTTACATTTTTAAGATCTATGTTCACTGTTTTAGTGTTTTAAGTTTTGTGTGCATTGTTTTTGATTTGGGATTTTGAATGTTCATTCTTTCATGATGCATTCATTTTATCTATGTGTCTATATATTTATACAATTAAAATATTTATACATTTAAATATGCACACACACACACACACACACACACATTTTATATATATATATATATATATATATATATATATATATATATATATATATATATATATATATATATATATATAAAGTCATAATCAATCATACTTCTCGACCTGCAGACATCAACATCTGGACAATGGTTCTTGAAATATAGGTACAAACAGTCAAAATTCATTACAAGTTAATTAGTATAAAATTTGCATGACTAATAGGATAACCCCTCCCACTTCCAGAAGGACTATGGGGTACCACCACTCAGTAATGCAATGACATTGTGCAATTACAGTGCAATCAAATATTTGCCTAGTAGTTATGGGATAATGTGTGAAGTTGTTTTTCATACAAGCTGTAGTGTCCCTGTCAAAACTTATTTAGAAAACATTACAGCACAGATTACACATATCAAATGCCATTAAGTCATATTGACAGAATAATCACATGCTTCAGTTTAAACAGGTCTTATATCATGCATGACATCCATGACATGAGTTATGCAGAAGGAAGGAAGTAACCTAGTGCCACATTCTTATTTATTCAGGTAGACTGACAGAGAATGTGGATAATCTTGCATTACATTCTAAACACTTTTTTAAGTTAGAGTTTATTTTGGCTAGCATTCTATCATAAACTTTTCTATATATTTTTTCTTTCCTTTATACTTTTATGAATTTATTTCCTCACAGTTTTTAATATTTTTTATACATAACTAATTTTTTCCTTCATTTTGTAGTTAATTTACTGCATGCTTTAATAAAAACTGTCTCAGAGACTGCTTTCCAACAATAACTTCTAGTAGCACCACATTTGATTCATCTCATACACTAACTGTGGCACAGAAGAAGGGAAATATATGAGAAGCCTCAGCAGGTACAGAAACATTCTTGAACGATGGAATGAAGTATATCAGCATTTTCAGACCTTCCATTATGATTCTTATCTCTTATCTCTTATATAACACCATTGTGCTATGTCTCAATGGGAGTTTAATTTAGCAGTAGCAATACTCTGTCAATAACTTGAAATTAATACCACAAAAATACAAAATCCATTAAATAGTACACTGAATATTTCCATAATATTTAAAAAAAATAAAAGCTAGCATTTATGAGGTTGAAAGAGCATACTCTTAATTGATAAAAGCAGTAGAGACAATTTGTTTTTCAGGCAGCACGTTTCTCTTTTAATTACATGCACCCAACTGGTAGTCCAATTGAATTGCTTTCACAGAGTTTTTTATATAGTTTTATGAAACAAGAGAGAGACAGAGAGACCCAGAGCCATAGTGGTCATCTTGTAAACTAGAGTCTAGGAATAAAGCACTGTTGCTGTACTAACATTTGTGGTGAGGGATCAGTAAAACCTCCATTTTCCCCAAACTTCCCAATGATCAGGGAATGCAAATGGCAGCCCAGTTGTTGTGAAGTATTCTGTAATGTTAACAATATCCAACATTATATCATCTCAATTTTTTAAACACCAGTATTAGAAAACTTTGCATAAACAAATAAACATTGTAAAGTTCTACAATTTTTTGAACTGGATCTGTGGATTCCAAATTAAAAAAAAACACACTAGTCTTATTTTTTTCTGATGAAAGATACAAATGATTAGAAGTCAATGTTCTGACAACACTGAAACTTGTGAGGAAAAGAGAATTTTTATAATATATAATAAAATATGCAGTCTTTGTGGTATGTAGGTTCTTTAAAACCTTTATTGATTGCCTTAGTAATGTATGTATAGTTCTTAAGTAAAAAAAGAGTCTTCAATAATACATATTTGGTGTCATTAGAATGAATGTCATTACCCTCAAAATCTTTGCACTCATCAAAGTGCTTCAGAAAGAAACAATATCTGTGATGGCATGAATCCATTTTGTGAAAGGCATACACTTTTTTTCATAACAGGAGGATCTGGACTATATAAAGAAGTGATACAAGTATCTATACTCCTGTGAAATTCTTTGACCAAACAGTTTATCTCTTCTAGAAGTCATATCATCTTGTCTTTTTCTGACATCTGAATCAGGCTTATCTTAGGTTGCTGTTCATAATTTATTTGCCTGATGCCTCTTTCTTGATTTGTTGTTTTTTTTTGTTGTTTTCCAACAATTTCTGAAGCATACATATTTTCTCCCTGAGTTTGTAGCTGAATATAAGGCTTGTCATGAGTCTTTTATGCGCTGAGATAAGTAGAAATTTAACTAATCATATAGAATTATGAAAACTTGCACTTTCCAGGGTACTCTCCTCATTTTGGCAGAAGTGATGGCACTGCTGATACTGGGCATGTGCATTTCTCATTGTGTCATTTTCTGCAGGTCATAGTAGAAGAATTCCTCCTTTGCTGTATCCTAAGATTTTAAGAAAAGTGTTTAAAATGGACACAGCTAAATGGTATAAAGCCAGCAGAATGGTGATTTTTTTTTCATTCTTGAGGTGAATTTGTTATCATTAGGGGCCTGATAAAAGTCTGTCCTTACTTCCTGTAATGTTCTAATAAGAGATAAGATTGTATCTAGCACTAGAGTAACTGTGTTTGTTGATGTAGGTGTCACTGATTCCACAACAGGAACTCTAGGATACTCATTCATCATAAGAAAATGTACTCAAAGGTGCTCACTGAACCATAGAAATCAATGCTAACTTTATTCCATGGCCTTCTGGCAAATGTGATCCCTACAGTGGTACAGCATCATTCTCTGTAGTGTTAGGTTAATACAGCATGCAGCTTTGGAGAACAATCCTTATAAAATCTCAAGGAACCATATACTTTTCACTGCAATATCTTTTGTCTGGACTATACCTACAAATGCATCCTGTGCTATGTCTATTGCCCCACCTGGCACTGAAGTAGGATTAGGAGCAAGTAGTCTGGTATCTTTTAATAAGTATCTAACCCTCTCTGACAGTTTTCAAATTTCTTCAGAATGTTTACTAGCGAAACATCTTTAGCTATCTTGTATCATTAACCCATCTTGCATAGTTTATTCATCATGTTATTATTATTTTTTTATATTTCCTGCTCAGTTTCAGCTAGAGTTATTGTTCTGGGAACAGCACAGTCAACAATGAAGATGTAATAGCAAATGGGTACCTGGAGATATAGTCTGTAAACTTTTCCTATCTTGTATATCATGGTAGATTTGTATGGCATTCATGTTGGGGCCCTGCTTTCTATGTTTAAGGATGTTCTGGATCCGCAAGAGTTGAAAATTGTTTCTAAGGAGTTATTTGTCACCAAAGCAAAGTATTTTCTAAGCAAACAGATATATGTGCTTTAGGTAATGATTTTTTGTAAACTTAAGATACATTTTCTCATCTTCTGTAAGAGACCTACGGACATAAAGAATCACTCTGTTCTACACCTTTTCTCAACTACTGCAAGAAAACTGCACATAAGCAATCATTCTTCTCTTTCCATTTACATTTGAAGTAAGTACTACACCTCGTTACGCACCTCTTGCATCTGCTTCTAAAACTGCCTCACTGTCATGCTTAAAGTAATTATCATTGCATCTGGTCTGACTGTTTTTCTACTCATCTAAACATTTTTATGACTGACAGTCCATCTAGAAATGCACTCTTTATTATTTTCCAGTACATCAAGGTTTGAGTTAAAGTCATTCATAACACATGCAACATCATTTGCCATGCCAAGCAAGCTCCTGACTTTTTTGACATTATTTGAAGAAGCTAAGTCACAAAGCACTTTGACCTTGTTAGGAAGCACACAAGATGAAAATGTCATGAGTTTAAACAGTCTTAGTGAGAAAATGCACTTAGATGATGACCTGTTAAATGGGGGGGGGGATTCACTGCTAGAATCTCTTGAACCTGTAAAAGGGCTACCTTGTCTATTAAGTGTCAGACCAAGCCTCACTGACAAGGTCTTCTACAAGATGCTCCCTCAAACTCCTCCTGTAGCTCACTGAAAATACTGATTGCGAGCAGAGTTGTAACTAGGATGGGGAATAGGGAGCAACAGTCCTAGGTGTAAGCTGTTAAAGAATATAATCACCAGTTGCCAATGGTGTGGGAAGGCAGTAAAAAACTATGCTTTATGAAGTCATAGGGATATTGTGGCTTAATAAAAGAATGCTGATACTGCATTTGCAGTCAGGGCTGAAGCACCCAAAGCACTCATTGTATGTTGATTTAAATGTAGCAAGCTGCTTGTTACATTTTCTGAAGAGAAGAGTTCAGTGGAGCACCATTTCAATGGTACAGGGCACCAGATGACCCATTTATGTTTCTGAGTACAATCATCTCTCCATCATGCTAGGATGTCTTCATCTTAACACAGAAGAATTTGTGCTAATTTTTATTTTATTTTTTACATTTGTTAACCGGGAAAGTTTGACTTGGAACAAAGCCAATTTTCAGCAGAGGCCCAGGGAGAAATGCTTCAGATGCATGTCTTTGTGATGTGGGAGGAAACCGGAGCACCCGGAGGAAACCCACATGAATGCAGGTAGGACATGTAGACTCCACACAGAAGGCACCCCAGCTGAGAATCGAACTGGAGAACTTCTTGCTGTGAGGCAACAATGCTACCGCTGCATCACTGTGCCATGCCACCGATCTGATAAGTCTACCATGTAGTTAACCTAATTTACCTTTCTCACAATAGTGAAAAGACCCTCCTATGCTGCCTGCAATTTATTATGTTTAAAATAAATAAACACTGTCACGTTCTGCCCAATAGAATGCTTGTTGGCCATATATGTCTGGTCATTCCAAAACTTTTGTTGCTACTTGTGTTTGTGCTAAGTGTTCCTCTACCATCCCCATGACCTACCTAGGCCTGGTCCTCAAGTTTTGGACATATTCTACAATAAATTCCTTATGAGAATAGAAGTCACCCTCCTACTCACCATGAATTAAATCCATGGGCTCCTGCACCCTGTGACCCTATAGCAACTCAAAGAGAGAACATTCTGTAGTTTCCAGGGGATGCTCTCTGTATGCAAAGAGAAAATAGGGTGGAAAGAATCAAGATGGCGGAAGGTTAGACGCAACTGAAAGGAGTTTTACAGCTATTCTGTTTTTTTTTTCCACAAACGTTACAGGAAACTCCTCACATTTTGGATTATTCAACTCATGAATACTCTCTGGAAATAACTACTTAGAAAACTATCCCAATTAAAAAATACTGTCAGATTTTGTTATAGCTTCATACTTGGAATTGTAAAAAATGAGTTCTGTGAAAACTACTTCAGGAGACATGGTATAAAGAAAAAACAAATCTTTCAACGGCATCATCTAAACTACAGGAACTTGTTTTCAAAATAGATAATTTTCAATTAAGGTTAGATAAGCTTTAAGAAAATAGTACAGAGTAAATAAAGATGCTGAAGTCCATGACTGAAAATCAAAATCTTCAAATTAAAGAAATGGAAGATACTTTGAATGACATGCATGGAAGGTTAAAAGAGGAGAATTGCAAACTGATTTTCTCTCAAAGCAAGATGCTAGCTACAAAACAAACCACATGACTTAGAAAATAGAAAAAGATGCAACAATGGAATGCTTGTTGTCTCTAAAAATATAGACAGCAAATATATCACTGCTTTCTTGACAACATGTACTCCACAATTATTTAACCTACATGAAGGCTTCTCCTATGGAACAGAAAGGTTACATGAGGGAACAGGTAAACTAGTTTCTACAAAAACAGGTACTCCTCCAAGATGGTGTTGCACTCCTGAGTGTGCTTTCCTTTGGATGAGATGTTAAACCAAGGTCCCATCTGCTTGAATTGGTGGTAGTTCAGGTGGATGTAGAAGATCACATGGCACCCATTGAAAAGAGTAGGGGTCCTTTACTTATATACAAAAAAAAAATAACTCTTATTTACAAAATATTTACATATTTACAAATATATGTACAAATAAATAAATATACAAATCTGTTTACACATATTCATTATTTCCTTTACAATCATGCTAAATTTTCATCCCTATTAGACACCCACATTTTTACATAACCACCATCTGATTTTACTTAAAACTGTTGATAAAATCCATTTACTATTAAACATAATTTTATTTAGTTTTCATTTCATATAACCCATATAACATAAAGTAACTTTTTATACATTCTTTTAACATATTCTTTACTTCTATTCTTATACTATCCATATTTAATTATACCCATATTTATCCTAACCACTTATTGTATATTTTCAAAAAATCTTCTTTACATAGTTTTCCCCATAACTTTTTTACTCTTTTACATTTCAAAAACACATGTTCTGTAGTTTCCTCTTCTTGACAATGTAAACATATTTTATCACCTTTCTTTTATAGGACATATTCCCTTTTACTGGCAATTTATCTATTACCAGCCTCCACAAAAAAAAAAAATCTTGACATTCTACTTTCTGATTACACCATTTGCTTCTTATTTTTATAGCCTTACTTTTTCCATTTGTTAGATTTTCCCATGGTTTTACATAGTAATGTTTTATCATTACATTCTTATGCCATACTTTTTCTCTATCACCAATTTTTATTTTCCACAAATTTTTCTTAGTAACATTTTATTTATTCATTTATACACTTTTTTCTCTTTAATATTTTTTAACATACCCCAAAATGTATCATACTTATATTAGTACATTTTTAGTACTACTCTCTCATCTTTTTCTTTTATCTACTTTAACACTTTGTACAAATTTAATGAAGGAGCATATATCACTGCATTAATTAAACATAACTCCCGTTCTCCTTTATTTGCATACAAAACTCATCTTTTTACTTGGTTTAATCTAGAATCCCATATAAATGAAAAAGATATTTGCAATAATTCCTTTTCAAATACTGTTGGCAACATAAATACACTTGCTAAGTATGTTATTTCTCCCATCAGTACTGACTTTATCAAATACACTTTTTTTTTCTGAATGACAATTTATATGTTCTCCAGAAAAGACATCTTTGCTTTATTTCTTCTATTGGTTTTTCCCATTGAATTCTACTTGCATCTTTATTCCCAATTTTTATATCTAACAGAATTTTCATTCATTGTAAAATATAGACCCCTAACCTTTACTACATCACATAAACCTTTACTTTTCTCTTTATTTCAAGCCATTCCTATCCTCTATAGACACTCATTTGTGCTAATTATTACTTCTTTTATCCAACCTTTTTTTTGCAATTATTATAATAACACTAAAAACATCTGAGCAGTGCAGTAACACATGTACAATGTCCCTCTGTTAAAAATAAACATCTCGGTCCGATAACATAAACAAAACTCACTTTATTAATACAACAAAGGTTAGATTAAGCGCTTTCATCCACATCAAATCGTGAATTGTGTTACTGCGTTGCTCAGTTGTTTTTAGTGTTATTTAGTCAGAGGAACATTTGGACATATATCTTTTTTGCGATTATTATAATGTCATGTGCATATTTTTACAGAACTGGAATTCTTACAACTTCAGGTATTATATACCCTGCCTCTTTCATTTTGTAATTTACTTCACATACTATCACATTCATAAATAATTCAAAGAGTATACACCTCAGTGGACATCCCTGTCTTATACCACTCTTCATATGTACCTCTTGGCTTAACCAACCATTTATAAGTATTTTTACTTTATTATTACTATACACTAAAATACATGATTTCCTAACTTTCTCACTTATATTATATTCTTTCATTATAGCCCATAGGATTTCAAGTCTAGTTGTGCCAAATGCCTTATTAAAGTCTCCTATCATGATTTTCACTTCTTCTTTTCTGTTCAGAGTATCATCCACAATTTCTCTATCATTAATAATTCTTGAAAACCCTTCCATTTTATACTATATATGCTATCTTCCATAATATTTTTGCATTTAGTTTCAAATCTCTTTTGCATTATCTTAAAGATCTTATAATCATCATTTTTCAATACTACTGATCACCAGTTTTTTAATTCTCTTCTATCTTCCTTCTTCCATATAGTATTGTACTACATAAGTCATTATACAAAAACACATTCATTTAACCATTCATTCAAAATCTTTAAAAATATATTTTTTTGCCAATCCCTTAAATTTCTATACATTTCATACCCCATTCCTGCAGCCAAATCTATATATACTTGTCCTAATACTTTATCTAGCTTATTTAAAGAAATCTCCTTTTCCAACTCTTTATTCTCTTTTTCTGTTAACTTTTTTACTTTCCATATTTTTACTACATTCTTTTTTCTTTAAAAGAAATTCTTGTATATGTTGTACTATACTACTCATAATATTTTCTGAGTTCTTTCTATTTCTCCTTTTACATTTTTTATTTGTCTCATTACACTATTTTCCTTTACTAATTTGTTTAAGTAGTTTGATACTTCATCTATTTGTCCTTGTAAAAATATCTTTACTTATATAACAATTATTGTATATTTTTCTTGATTCCTTTCAAATAATTATTTTTCTTTGTCAGTACATTTTATCATTATGTTCTAAATCTTCCAATGCATTGTTATATGTTCTTATATATTTTTATTATACTACTTTTCTCACATTACATTGCCACTGTAAAAAAATAAATAAATAAAATAAAAAGAAATTGTTATATTTTTCCTTAAATATCATCCACCATTCAGGCCGATTTTTATAAAATGTCATAGTAACATGATCTTACCATAACTGTATTACTAATCCCTCTCCTTCCTCATTCCATGCTTTCCCATTAATCCTTTTTATTCATTTGCCTTTTTATATATTCCTTGCCTTTTTTTATCTCTAGCCATATTGCAAAATGATCAGAAAATCCGTGTCTATATCACCATATCGAAGACGCAAAAAGTCGAATGCTCACAAGAATGAAAATGCTGAAAATCGAACTCGTTATTGTGGGGGGGCTGTGCCCCCCCACACACCTCCCACTAAATATATATTCCAACTCCGAGATCGCACTACAGTGAGGAAAGGGCATATATCCCAATCTTCACTGTACAGTGATCTCAAAAATGGACCCTCGACATTTCGGCACTTTTGCTACTGTGAACGTTCGACATTTTACTTTTCGATATGGTGATATAGACCCAAAAATCCTGTTTCAACTATCTTCCCTTCTCCGATAACTAAACCTGCTGATAATATAAAATAATCTGTTTCAGTTGTATACATACCCCTTTTGTAAGGTAATGAATTTTATCAAAGTTTTAACTTACCACATCTTATAACTTCTAGCATTTTTCTTATATCATTTCTTTTCTTTTTACGCTTGCCTCTTAAATCGCAATTAAAGTCTCCTTCTATTATAATATTCATATTTATCACCACATAGTCTAAAATCTGATTAAATAAGCTTTCCCTTTCTTTACAGTTAGTATAAGCATTTAATGTTATAATTCTATATACTTCTATATACTTTTCATTTTAAATATACAATGGTTAATCTTCCTGTTTTTGCTAAAGTTACATCTAATATATTTGATGCATTTCTACAGAATATGGCTATTCCACAACATCTCTCATTTCCCAAATTCCAGATTATCTTTCCACCCCATAGTTTCTCTGTTTGTAATCTTTCTCCATTTGTTAAATATTTTGCGTCTTCTAATATAATTACATCTAAATCACATGTATTACACCATTCCAAAATTCCTATTCTTAATATGCCACCTGCCTCCCTGTTTCTATGGGCTGCCTCTGCACCTAGAATGCAAACAGGAAGTGCTCCTCTAAACTGGTTCCCACTCATAACAATGATGAGTAGGGGAAGCTCTCTAATGCCCTGGCCAAATTTCCCCTAGTAGTATAAATACTACCTCAGGTCTCCCCTGAAAAGAGGCCACTAGCCTAAAGGGAATTACCCAGTGAACAAAGGAAAATAAATAAAATAAATAAAGAAAGAAAAATAAATAAATAAATAGTAGGTATGCTTTTGTCATTCCTTGATAAAGAGTTAATATTGAAAACTGCTTGGCTGAAAGCTCTACTGAAATTGGACTCACATTTTATTAGATTTGACCATGACCATGCCCATAAAACCTTAGAAAAAAGAAAAAAACTATTAACCATTTCTAAAGCTTTGAAACACAATAACACTCAACCAGAGACAGAGAGACAGAGAGAGAGACAACATATTCAACACACTAGAAGAAGCAAGAAGTGTCAGTACAAACAATGGCTTGACATCCTCCCAAGAAGACATGGACTTTTAACTAAAATTAAAAGATCTCCTGACAAGAATAATGCAAATAAAGCTATCAATAAGAAACAGAAAACCTCCTATAATTCATGGTACTTCAGTCAAAAACAAAAAGAAAAATGTGACTTTATCCAAAAGACTTTTCAAGATTGCAACTCAAAAGCATTTTTGTTGATTCAATACATTTGGTAACACTTGCTTGGTATATTGCATGCTTGCACATAAATAGTAAAAAAACAAGCACTCTCATATTTCCCACTAAACAGATATAAAAACTTTCTGAAAAATACATAAATACTGGATCATTACAATTTAGAATTGTAATAACTAGCATTTGCTTGTATATACCTTATTATAAACTACTTAGGTAAACTTTGATATAATAATTATACTTGTATGCTGGGGATACATAGAATAGTCAGTTATATAAAGAAAATTTGATTTTCACAGTTTGCTTTCCACTTATGTTGCACAAAAAATGAGAAGCAAATAAGTACATATTAATTTATTACAAGTTATTTATGCCTTTGTTATAACTATTGATTTCAGTTCTCATAAAAGAAAATCAATTGCTCTGTTGCTGACAATCAGTGGGATTCCCACTAGAGACATGAGAGGTGAAATTGCTGTTTCTTGGGCATTCTAAAGCATTGATTGTAAAGCAGCTATAGCCTGAGGTATTAGGTTCCTGCAATCCAGCCAATATTAAAATAATATAACTTCTGTGTTCACATTCTCTTCATCGTTATGTCTCCAAATTCAATAGCAGAAATTGGTGAGTGATAAGATAGTTCATATTACAGCTCTGAACTTAATGCTAAATATATAACAGCTCTGTTAATGCTAAATATGTAACAGCTCTGAACTTAATTCTAAATATGTGAATCTGCAAGCTTGGTTTAACAATTTTATAGTTAAGCTACAAGGAATATGGGAGCAACAAAGAACGAAGAAATAAGTCCACAAGGAAAGGAGGAAGTAGATAGCCCCCAGTCAAATTTATGAAATTTGAAATAATTATTCATATTGTTTCATGGGGAGACTTAATCTTGAATATCTAGTAACAAACCCACCCTTGCCCATCCCACTTTATGCATAAACAATGCGAGAGAGACAGACAGACAGGCAAAGACAAGGGGTAACATATGATAAGATAACAAGAGTCTATATTATATCATCGAACACTTCAAAAAACAAATGATGAATAATCAACCCCATGTAAGTGAAACCTTACAATCTCAAAAGCTCAGAACAGCAATTTTTTTTCCAAGGGAAAAATCGCTGTTCCAAAAAAAAAAAGAAAAAAAATTTGAAAGAATACATAAAGTGGGGGGCTTTGCCCCCTATGCACCCTACCTACTAAACGGAAGTGGCCAAGCAAATTCTTTCCTTGGGAAAGAATTTTCTTAAAAGCCACTTCGCTATTTTGCCTTTTCATTGTTTTAAGTTCCACTTCGGTCATCTAATAGGACCCCGATGACACAGATTCAGTTTAAAGAAAGTTAATAATACTTAGATTATATCTACAATAATTTACCTGAATGGGAGAATATGAACTGATATGCATTTTATGATGTGAAAGAAGTTATAGATAATTTATTCTTCTGGCAGATAAATGTTACAGCTACATAACTGTTCTATATGCATTATGTCTGTCTCCTCTTTTAATTTGTTAGCTCTCATTTTCAGTTTGTACTTCATAACCAATCTTAGTGCTTTATTAACTGTTTGCTAATTGTTTAGTTTAGGTTCTGTTTTTTAATTGTTTTCTATTTTATTTATTCATTTTTTTTAAGTTTTGTTGGATAGCTACATTAGAAATGCACACTGGTGTTATATTTACAAGTTAAGTGGTATGTAGAATATGGTTATGTGTCATGTCTCAATGAATCCACATCTTATCTATTGCAACACTGGCTTACCTTAATGAGATATTCTATTTGTTGAAAACTTAAATAACAAGTTGACTAATTTGGAATATTTGTTTGTTTAAAGTAAATAAATACAAGGGGAAGCCTGACACATTTTCAATGGAATCATGCAATTTTACTCTCTCAATGATAGGCATAATAAATAAATATCAATGCCTGAATAGCATTTTATAGAGAGCATGCAGCTCTATATTATATAATCTATATTATATAATGACTTCACTCATATAAACATATTTCTTAAAATATTTATCATTCATGGCATAGATTGGTCTTGAAACATTTTATAATTATATTCTAACTCTCAAAATCCAGGCCATATAAAAATGCCCTGAAAAGTGCTTAAAGAATATTTTCTCAGCTATGTAGTAGCTGCTTTAACCAATTTCCTTGTATTTCATATCCACATTAAGCTGTCATAGACTGGAATGGGAATGGAAAGAGTGCTGACCAATGATATATGAGCAATTTCATAAAAAATATATGATAAGTTATTTAGTTGCATTCACAATACAGGTATATTTGTCTCTAAATTAGTAAGGTTGCACAAAAATGTTGAACTGACTTTCACAGAGAAGTGTGAAAGTTTAAAACAAAATATGTCAGAAATGCAAAATTAATCTTTACTGGCAATTCTAGAATATATTTCTATTTCACTATTATGGTATAAATTATTATTTTAATGACCACCATTTATGGGTCAAATTAACAATGACTTAAAAGATGAATTAATTAGTAAACAATATGCATAGTACAGTAGAAGACCCACACTGGTAGTAAGCTATGCTGTATAATTTAATAGTGTTATGACCTTTTAATATATATTAAGTATCCTGAAACAAGTTAAGAAGTAATTTGTTTATTTGATTTCAAGTTTTACTAACACATGTTATCAAAAGACATGCATTTAGAGGAATAATATTTTGAATTTATACTTAATGTTAATATATCATGTCACAAAATGATAAAATGTCTTTTTTGCAATGTATTGTTATTTACTTATTATTGTTTTGTTTTTGTTTATTCATTTGACACTCATGGAACCAAGGCATGGTTACTGTGAAACATTTTTTTCTTAGATTACTTATTCTGTCAAGCACTTATCCATAGACTATAGAGATATACTCCTAAGTGAAAGATTTTAGGACAGTCTAACTTCTTGGGTTGATAGTGAAGAGTCTATTTTAATCAATTAAGGAATTCTGAAAGATTGTATGTAAATGTATTACTTATTGATTTATATTCTAATATGTTTAGGAACAAGATTTTAGATATGGATATGCATGGAAGCAATACGCAAACTGAGCAAATATAATACATATGATATTTTAGCTAAAACAGAGAGAAATAACAGAACACTTTCTTTCTTATCAAAAGTCAATTGTGTCATACAAAACTATGTTTTAAACATCTTTATTAACTTATCATGTATGAAATAGGCAGCGTTACACTTATATAAATGACAATAAACCATAGCAACACAATCTCAATTGCAAAAATTATACATTACAAACTGTGCTGACACAACTCTAGCTGCAAACATTATACATCACTTTTAACATATCAAGTAATTTTTAGTCAACCATTACATTGCTTATTCAAATCCTGCCTTCTCTTAAGCCCCATTCCTTCTCTGCATGTATTGATCCCACAGTTCCCATTTTTTGCTCCTACCCTTTTTTAAAGATGCCAGTTCCAATTGTTTAAACTCTGCTACTATCTCCACTACTTCTAGTAAAGTTGGTGTAGACTTTAATTTCCATTTTCCTAGGAATTTATTTTTTGTCAGCCATCATAATTAGATTCAGCAAGGCCTTACTATGTCTAGGCAATTCCAAATTTATATTATAGCTCAAAAAATCATTTCCCTAGTCACTCCAACTTGCTCAGTCAGCATCACTGACAGAGCAGTCTGCAGGGAATCTTTAAAGTCTACCAACTCATTACACTCCCATAAAATGTGTTCCCAGTTACCTCTTTCTGCTCCATTACATCTCCAACATTTGTTGTGTACCTGAGGAAAAATTATTTGAAGTCTGCTTGGGGTATAACAATACCTATGTAAGCACCTCAGGCAAAGATCTGAAATCTTGTAGTAGAGTGTGTTGCCTGTTTGGGAGACATGCATATATCCCCCATTGTGAATTGCTTATCTAATCTCTCTTCCCAGTCCTTTCTAGCCTCCTCAGACTGATTCTTATAGTTATCATGCAATATTTTATATGCTCTACTAATTATTCCTTTCTTAATGGCAAATTCTTTTCCAGATTCTACTAAAAACTCTACCAGTGATGGTCTTTCATTTAGAACCCCCCCCCATTTCTTTCTCTTTGCCTATACTCTGATATCAATCCTTGGTATGGATGTCAGTCTTTAGCCTGAAGTCCAAATAAGTTCTTGGCATCTTCCCATTCTGGTACCTTTCCAACTCTAGTTATTTGCTCCCAGTACCTTGGTTTCTTTGTCAGTTTTCTCCAATATATTCCTGCCCCATTTTGATAATTGCCTGTATCCGTAATTGCAGTCGAAAAGAAAAATGTTAAAATATGCTTGATATTATGGATTTAAGCTTTATGTCATTAAATATTAATGGTCTAAATAAATGTCTCAAAGGAGGGAAATTACTCAAATATATTAATACCAACAAAGTGCAACAGTTTTCACAATATGAACTATTAGCACAACCCACTTTTAAAAAGAAAAACAGAGTAAAAAATTATGGAAAAGAAATCTATTTACGCCAAAAATTTTTCAAAAAGGAAGATCAAGATGGTATGTTTGCTATGTTAGTTGTGAAATATAATAATAAACAACAGTCAGCTTGTATATCTTATCAGGCGTGTGTACCAAAATTACTAGAATGTATCTGGATATTATTCTGAACAGCATGAATAGAAATGTAATTATGGAAGTGATTTCAATTGTATATTTGTGAAAAATTAATCTGGTGTTATCAAAGAATCCACAGTATCAGCTATAGCTAAAGTACTCAAAAATTGGATAGAAATGTTAAATCTACAAAACTCTCATGTTGAGAGACTCTGCTTCATTAATCCTCACTCACTACAAGTTTATTATCTCCTACGACCTCCTGGCAAAAGTAAAAAAATATAATTCCATGTCTTATTTCTGACCATAATGTTCTAACACTTAAAATATTAAGTAATCACAAAAAACTACCCTTAAAATCTAGAATTCCAACAATAATAAGATAAATATAGTAATGATCTAGACTCACTACATTTTATATTTATGGTAGAATACGTTTTTGGTGTAAAATGAAAATTAAATAATGGGAGAAAGATTTGTTATAAAACAAAATAAACTACATATACACAAAAGAGACTTTCAGAAAAGGAAATAAATATTTACTGACACAAATAAAAACCCTGAATTCTAAATATCAAAACACACTGAAACACATAAAGAAAATTGTTTTAAAAATGAAAAGTTTCATCTATGCAATGATACCAAAAGGAATATGCAAACTGATAGAAATTAAGAACACTAAGAACAACAAGTTAAAACAGAAATAGAAAAAATTCTAGTGGAATTCAGACTTTATTATGACAACTTAAACGCATTTAACAAAGTTGATAGGATAAATGAATTTGTTTAAAAATTCAATGAACACTTACAATTCCCAAACTGTCAGAGGTGGTTAAAGAGGATATCCCAAAAATCCCCCTTTGTTTTGTGTCTTTCGGCTTCTCCCGGTTAGGGGTCGCCACAGCGGAACTCCGGTCTGCTAATGATTGGCAGTGGAGTTTTATGTGCTGGCTTGCCGGGCCTAACGCACAACCTTCTATGAAGGAATGCCCATTCACGCATGTCGCCACACAGAAGACGCTCTAACTGAGAATCGAACGGGCAACGTCTAACTGTGAGGCGACAACGCTACCGCAGCACCACCACCGCAGCTATCCCAAAAATCCCCCTTAATTAAATGAAAATGAAAATAAATAAACTCAAAACAATCACCTGGAATAGATGGTTTGATCCCAGAAATGTATACAATTCGATCTTTTAAAACAGCATGTTTCTTTCATGAATTTTTTTTCAGAAATTTAAATTAATTCTAACATTCCACTGTCTTGACATTACTCACTTGTCACTCTAACATTGAAGAATAATAAGGATCCTGTAGCTTGTGCTGCATATAGACTTCTGTCTCTTAAGTACCAACTGCAAAATGTTTATATCTGTTATATGGGACAGAATGAAAAAAAATGTACTGTTTCTGATAAATAAAGATCAAACAGGTTTTATAATGGGAAGACAGATTCAAGATGATATCCAAAGAATATTAGCATTAATAGACTTAGTAAGCAAAGAAGATAATGAAACAGTATAATAAGCTTAGAAATTTAAAAAGTTTTCAATAGAATTAGATGGACTGTTTATTTATTTATGATTTCCATGTATATGATTTCCCCACAATTATTATTATTTTATACAAAACATGAAATATGACAGTAAATCTTATGTAAGACTATGTGTAATTTTGTCAGAATAATTTTAAATTAAAAATGCACTAGGCAAGGGTGCCTCCTATACCAATTCTACTTACAATGGCATTAGAGATATCAGCTTCATTGATAAGATTGAATGTTAATGTTAAAGGAATTAAAATAGGAAATAAATATCTCTCAAAAATTATTTCCATTTAGATGCATCAATGAAAGAATTATACAAAGTAATAAAAACTATGAGGCAATCTCAAGTCTCCCCTTTAGTAGTGAAAAAATTAAATGCATTATCTACAATAACAATACACTTTTAAGTAAAAAATAAACTAGGTAAAAAGGTCAAGAATTGGGATATCAAGGAATCTTAATAAGGTAGTCATGGGATGAAATGAGACAAAATCTTTGAAAAGATAATGGTACAGATAATGCGATTGATAGCAGTTTGGAATAAATTAAGTATTTACTTTGGAAGAATGGTTACAATTCCTAAAAATCATTATATTAACAAAAATCTGATATATAGTTCAAACCACAGCTATTTCACCTACAAAACTAAACTTACACAAATTTAATAGAATAATTTTGAAATTGTATGGTACCCAAAA
Source organism: Protopterus annectens (assembly GCF_019279795.1). NCBI lineage: Eukaryota > Metazoa > Chordata > Ceratodontiformes > Protopteridae > Protopterus > Protopterus annectens. The sequence goes on from NC_056737.1 coordinate 759,906,876, forward strand.
TATTAAGAATAACATAAGTGCCATATTAAAACTTGGGACAAAGGGGGTATCAAATTATCAGATCTGGAAACATATGCAAGAGCAGCATCATTGAAAGTATTAATACATTGGATAGATAGGTACTATGCAAATTGGAATGACTTCCATCAGGCTCTTTTTTTCATTTAAACAAAATGAAGATCTTGCATCTAAAACACATGAATAATAAAAATGTCAAGTGAATGGTGGTTTGCAACTATAGTTAGCATAGCAGTTATACTCCAAGTTCAGTCTATGCTACTAATATTCTAAAGTAAAATAAAAATATTATTATGAGGTAAATGGATGCTATGAATTGGTTTCAATTATTGATTCCCTTTTGTATAATGAAATTGTTGATAATAAGCTCCAATACTCTGAAATTAGGACAATGGATTGAGAAATACTTCTTATATTGATGTATCTGTTTCCAAGATGGGATTTTATAGTCCTAAAGCAATTAAACTTGGATTTTGGATTAATCCATATGGACTTGCTGTTGATACGATCAGGTCACATGCTCAAAATGTATTTTCTGCAATATACCTAAGTAACCAACTAAGTATCCGACACATAACACATGCACTCAGGTCACTCTACAACAAGTACAACTATGACTCTGTCATTGTCCATGTGGGTGTGAATGACCTGAGATGCACCTCCCTGGACTACATGAAAAGAGACATAGTGGAGCTCTCAGCTTATGTGGCCCAGGCAGGTATGACACTAGCCCTGAATAGTATCCTACTGTCACCCAGAATTATACAGCAGAACAAACAAAAAATAATTGACTTTAATAATTGTCTGTTTCTGGTGTCATTCTAAGGGGATCCAGTATCTATATATTTGGGATGACATGATTGACAGACCTCGATACTTTGCCAGAAATGGCCTGCATCTGCATACTGGCTAAGGCTCTTGCCACTCCTATACTGCCTTTTTAGGTGGTGTTCCAAAGACCAAATTACCACCGTAACAGCTATAAATAAATGCAATCTGAGGGTCATGCTGCTCAATGCTAGAAGTCTAAATCTCAAGATGCACTCGCTTGAAGCACTCCTCAAAATGGAGAACATCGACATTTGTGGTGTAATGGAGACCTGATTTAAAGCTGCAGAAAGCACCCCTGCACTACCAGGCTATAATTCATTCCACATCTTTCGGCCCCGAAAAATGGACCAAAGCTCCAAATGTGGTGGTGTCTCCATATTTATAAAAGATGTGCACACCTCCAGACTAGTAGCCCAGCATAACAGATCTGAGATACCTCAAGTACAACTAACATTAGGTAAGATGGCAAACAAGGTCATAGCCTGCTATAGGTCCCCAACCATGTCCCTTGACTCTGACTCCACGTTCCTAAGCACACTGGAATCTATTATGGTCCAACATAACATTCTCATACTAGGAGACTTCAACTACAACTCCATCAACTGGGAAAACTACTCAAGCACCAATACACTGGCACAACGCTTCCTGGAATTCATTAGTTCCAATAACCTGGACAAGCTTATTCTGACCCCCACTAGAGGAAGCAACATCCTTGACCTGGTTACTACTAAAATGGGTGACTGTTGCTCTACACCAATAGACGATCCTTCCCTGGTCACATCCAACCATAAACTAATCACCATGGAAATCCACATCTCACCCACACCCCCCACAAAGGTAACCACCTTGAAAAACTTCTCCAAAGCTGACTCTGGACTCCTAAAAACTGAGGTGGCTGACTTCATGGCACCCATGTCAATGAAAATAGCTGCATGACTCCTGAATCATACACCAATGTACTGTATGAACATGCACATAAATGCATGGAACTAACCATACCCAACAGAACCAAGACGCTGTCCTCCAAAAAAAGGAAGCCAATCCGGTGGTCCCCAGCCATTAATAAACTCTACAACAGAAGGAAGAAACTGTTGCAGAAAAAGGTGAAGTCCCAAGACTGAAAAAACTCCCTTATTAGCCTCAACAAAAAGTTGAGATCCCTCATCAAATCCTCTAAAGCCAGCTATGAAGGCAGAATCATGGCAGACACTAAAAACAATCACAAAGCCTTCTTTATATCAAGAACCTTCACGGCAATACCCAGATTTGCTTTGAGTTACTGCACAATGGTACCTCCTATACTGAGCCAACAGATATTGCCAACATTCTGGCCGACAGATTCATTGCCAACTTTACCCCTCTCTCCCCCCTAAAGGATCAATCACAATACAAGAAGAATGCCAGGCACCCAGCATTACTGCAGCACAGGTTAAAGCTGCATTGTCCAAGGCCAAGAATACAGCTTCCATGGGCCCTATAATATCCCTGGCTGTGTTCTACATGAAATACAAAACAAACTTGCACCACATCTGTCTGTCCTGTTCAGTCACAGCCTCACCTCAGGCTTTGACCCTACTGAATGGTGCAGTGTTACAGTCATCCCTCTCCATAAAGGGGAAGCAATTACAGACCCCTGGGAATTATCACCCATTAGCCTGATGAGTCTGATATGTAAAGCTATGGGGCACATTATCATGGACCTGATTAACAAAGATATAGGAAATCTCCAAACTCTGGACCCCACACAGTTTGGCTTTGTGAAAGGGAGATCATGCCTGCTCAACCTGGTTGACTTCTCTGAGTCAGTCGCCAGGGCTGTGTATGAAGGCAATGCAATGCATACAGCCTACCTCAGTCTGGCCAAGGCCTTTGATACCATTCCTCACTCAGGGAATTATTGATAAACTCACCAAACTAGGCATCAACACTTATATCACTAGGTGGGTTGCAAATTGGATCACAGATAGAACACACAGTGTGAAAGTAGCGAACTCCAAGTCAGACTGCTGACCAGTCACGAGTGGAGTCCCACAGTGATTGGTCCTGAGTCCTCTCCTGTTCAGCATCTACTTCTCAGAAGTCCAGGCCAACACAAAGGGACTGTGGCTGACCAGGTTTGCAGATGACTGCAAGCTGGGAGCCATTATTAACTCCCCAAGTGATACAGACATCCTACAGAAAGGACTCACTGAGACCAATGACTGGTGTGGAAAACTTGGCCTTAAGCTTAACACCAAAAAATGCATTGTCATCCCCTTTGGTAAAAACTCAGTTCCCACTAATTACCACATCGATGGGAGCCCACTGAACACTGAAGGCATTATAAGAGATCTGGGGACATAGGTTGACAGCATCTTAATATGGAAGTCATGGGATGAAATGAGACAAAATCTTTGAAAACATAATGGTACAGATAATGCAATTGATAGCAGTTTGGAATAAATTAAGTATTTACTTTTGAAGAATGGTTACAGCTCAAAAAAATTATTATATTAACAAAACCTGATATATAGTTCAAACCACAGCTATTTCACCTACCAAACTAAAACTACACAAATTTAATAGAATAATTTTGAAATTGTATGGTACCCAAAATATCAAGAATAACATAAGTGCCATATTAGAACTTGGGACAAAGGGGGTATCAAATTATCATATCTGGAAACATATGCAAGAGCAGCATCAGTAAAAGTATTAATCCATTGGATAGATAGGTACTATGCAAATTGGAATGACTTCCATCAGGCTCTTTTTTCATTTAAACAAAATGAAGATCTCGCATCTAAAACACATGAATAATAAAAATGTCAAGTGAATGGTGGTTTGCAACTATAGTTAGCATAACAGTTATACTCCAACAAGTTAATTCTATGCTACTAATATTCTAAAGTAAAATAAAAATATTATTATGAGGTAAATGGATGCTAAGAATTGGTTTCAATTATTGATTCCCTTTTGTATAATTAAATGTTTGATAATAAATTCCAGTACTGTGAAATTAGGACAATGGATTGAGAAATGCTTCTTAGATTAGTGTATCTGTTTCCAAGATGGGATTTTATAGTCCCTAGAGGAATTAAACTGGGATTTTGGATTAATCCATATGGATTGGCTGTTGATAAGATCAGGTCACACGCTCAAAATTTATTTGCTGGAATATACCTAAGTAACCAAAAGTATCCGACACATAACACATGCACTCAGGTCACTCCACAAGTACAACTATGACTCTGTCATTGTCCATGTGGGTGTGAATGACCTGAGATGCACCTCCCTGGACTACATGAAAAGAGACATGGTGGAGCTCTCAGCTTATGTGGCCCAGGCAGGTATGACACTAGCCCTGACCAGTATCCTACCGTTACCCAGAATGATACCGCAGTACAAACAAAAAAATGACTGACTTCAACAATTGTCTGTTTCTGGTGTCATTCAAAGAGGATCCAGTATTTGTCTGCTTGGGATGACATGATTGACAGACCTTGATGCTTTGCCAGAGATGACCTGCATCTGTCTCCCTAGGTTTCTGGATACTGGCTAAGGCTTTTGCCACTCCTATAGTGCCTTTTTAGGCGGTGTTCCAAAGACCAAATTACCACTGTAACAGCTATAAATAAATGCAATCTGAGGGTCATGCTGCACAATGCTAGAAGTCTAAATCTCAAGATGCACTCCCTCAAAGCACTCCTCAAAATGGAGAACATCGACATTTGTCCTGTAACGGAGACCTGGTTTAAAGCGGCAGAATGCACCCCTCCGCTACCAGGCTATAACTCATTCCACACCTTTCGGCCCTGAAATATGGACTGAAGCTCCAAAGGTGGTGGTGTCTCCAAATTCATAAAAGATATGCACACCTCCAGACTAGTAGCACAGCATAACATATCTGAGATACTTCAGGTACAACTAACATTGGGTAAGATGGCGAACAAGGTCATAGCCATGGTCCACAACCATGTCCCTTGACTATCACGCCACATTCCTAAGTGCCCTAGAATCTATCAAGGTCCAACCCAACACTTTCATACTAGGAGAGTTCAACTACCCCTCCATCAACTGGTAAAACTACTCAACCAACAATACACTGGCCCAACGCTTCCTGGAATTCATCAGTTCCAGTGCTCTGGACTAGCTTATTCAGACCCTCACTAGAGGAAGCAACATCCTTGACCTGGTTATTACTAACATGGGCGACTGTTATTCTACACCAATAGTCAATCCCTCCTTGGTCAGATCTGATCATAAACTAATCACCATGGAAATCCATATCTCACCCACACCCCCTGCAAAGGTAACCACCTTGAAAACCTTCTCCAATGCTGACTCTGGACTCCTAAAAACAGAGGTGGCTGACTTCATGGCACCCATGCCAATAGAAAATAGCTGCATGACTGCCGAATTGTACACCAATGCACTGTAGGAGCATGTACATAAATGCATGGAACTAGCCATACCCAACAGAACCAAGATGCTCTCCTCCAAAAAAAAAGGAAGGCAATCTGGTGGTCCCCTGCCATTAAAAAACTCTACAACAGAAGGAAGAAAATGTTGCAGAAAAAGGTGAAGTCCAAAGACTGGAAAAACTCCCTTATTAGCCTCAAGAAAAAGTTGAGATCCCTCATCAAATCCCCTAAAGCCAGTTATGAAGGCAGAATTGTGGTAGACACTAAAAACAATCATAAAGACTTCTATAGTTATATCAAGAACCTCCACAGCAATACCCAGATTTGCTCTGAGTTACTGCATAATGGTACCTCCTATACTGAGCCAACAGATATTGCCAGCATACTGGCCAACAGATTCAGTGCCAAGCTTTAACCCTCTCGCCCCCCTAAAGGATCAATCACAATATCAGAAGTATGCCAGGCACCCAGCATTACTGCAGCACAGGTTAAAGCTGCATTGTCCAAGGCCAAGAATACAGCTTCCATGGGACCCAATAATATCCCTGGCTGTGTTCTACATTAAGCACAAAGCGAACTTGTACCACATCTGTGTGCCGTGTTCAGTCACAGCCTCACCTCAGGCTTTGACCCTACTGAATGGTGAACTGGTACAGTCATCCCTGTCCATAAAGGGGGAGCGACAACAGACCCTGGGAATTATCACTCCATTAGCCTGATGAGTCTGATTTGTAAAGCTATGGACTGCATCATCATGGACCTGATTAACAAAGATATAGGAAATCTCCAAACTCTGGACCCCACACAGTTCGGCTTTGTAAAAGGGAGATCATGCCTGCTCAACCTGGTTGACTTCTTTGAGTCAGTCACCAGGGCTGTGGATGAAGGTAAGGCATAGTGCATACAGCCTACCTCAATCTGGCCAAGGCCTTTGATACCATTCCTCACTTGGGAATTATTGATAAACTCACAAAACTAGGCATCAAACACTATATCACTAGGTGGGTTGCAAATTGGATCACAGATAGAATACACAGTGTGAAAGTAGCGAACTCCAAGTCAAACTGCCGACCAGTCATGAGTGGAGACCCACAGGGATCGGTCCTGCGTCCTCTCCTGTTCGGCATCTACTTCTCAGAAATCCAGGCCAACACGGGACTGTGGCTGACCATGTTCGTAGATGACTGCAAGCTGGGAGCCATTATTAACTCCCCAAGTAATGCAGTCATCCTGCAGAAAGGCCTCACTGAGACCAGTGACTGGTGTTGAAATCATGGCCTTAAGCTTAATGCCAAAAAATGCATCGTCATCCCCTTTGGTAAAAACTCTGTTCCCACTAATTACCACATCGATAGGAGCCCACTGAACACTGAAGGCATTATGAGAGATCTGGGGATGCAGGTTGACAGCAACCACTCCTTTGAGCCCCACATTGCCACTGTGGTCAGAAAGTCCTTCTGTGTGACACATCTCATTACCAAGGGTTTTGTATCCAGGAAGAAAGAGGTCATCATCTCTCTCTACTCTTCCCTCATTAGACCAGTCATTGAGTATAATGCTCCATTTGGCATGTACCTCACTAGACACCTGCAACAGCTGGAGAGGCCACAGAAGTACCTCATGAAGAGAATCCTAGGCATTAAACACATATCCTACATGGACAGACTCAAAAGACTCCAGCTATTCTCTGTCTCATATTGCTTACTTAGAGGCAATCTCTGCTTGACTTACAAAGCCATGCCTGAGCCATCTCTGTTAGAGATGCTACATCTAAAGAAATCCCAATCCTTCCACACCACACACTCCAGAGACCTCAACTTCATTACCCCAATCAACAGAACATGCTGGAGGGACAGGTTCCTCACCCAGAGACTGACCATACTCTGGAATAGACTTCTCATGCATGTCAAACAGAGCACCTTGCTGTCCCTCTTCAAGAGAAATCTTGATGAGTGGATGGGTAATAGAAAGTTCACCCTGGGGATCACTCCAGTGGCTCTGCTTGATAGTGGCACTGGGAATTAACGGCAGGTGGCACGATGCCTGGGCACTTATATAGGCTAGGCTTGTAAAGGCTCCAGGGCCATTAGCCTAGTATACACCTATAAACCTATGAACAATAGAGACTTTTCTACATTAATTGACTCTTTATGTAAATGTGTTTTTAGAAAAACAACTGTTACATGTATATTATTGGATCTATATAATCCTCAGTGTATGAAGAAGAGACAAATTCCTCTTTATGGAAATTTATTTTACAGAATGAAGAGAAAAATATTACTAACAAAGGAAAGTCACTTATAGTAAAATCCATAGGTAATATATCCTTAGTACACTATTGGAAGATATTTACTTAGAATTGTATATATTGTGCATTTTTACACACAACAAAGACTACCTAAAATAAACAAGATACAAGAAACAAATAATCTGTTATAGATGTAAATTAAACATTAAGGCAGAATGGAAACATATTATATAGGTTCATAGGTTCATAGGTTGATACTAGGCTATCTGCCCTAGGGCATTTACAAGCCTAGCCAGAGTGTGTTTGGCTTTCGCCACCCTTCTTAGATTAGTTGACTGTGCCTCTGTATAATAGGTCACAGAAGATAGCCCATTTAAGGTTAGTTTACCGTGCCTCTGTCTAGCAGTGACACAGAAGAGATCCCAGGGGTAAATTTACAATCTCCCATCCAAACGTCAAGATTCTTCTTGAAGAGAGTCATTGAGGGGCTCTGTCTGACATGGATTGGGATTTTGTTCCAGAGTGAGGGGAGCCTCTGGGATATGAATCTGTCCCTCCAACATGTTCTATTTATTTCTGTGCTGAGGTTTAAGTCACTGGAGCATGTAGTTCTGATGGATTTGGATTTCTTGAGGTGGAGCATGTCCATTAATTCTGGGTTGGACATGGCTTTATACGTCAGGCACAGAACGCCTCTGAGTAAGCGGTAAGCAACTGAGTAGAGCTGGAGTTTCTTTAGCCTAACTGCATAGGGCATTGGTAGATGTAGATCTTCTGTAGATGTATTTATGATTGTAAAATGTTAAAATTGTATTGGGAAAAGATAAAATCCTTTTTTACAGGATTTGGTCAGATAATTTCTCTCTTACAGTAAATTGAGTTCTTTAAAATATACCTATTCTCCATAACCAAGAAAATAAACAGTAATATATCTTATGAACAATACTGGCAAATGGAAGTAAGATCATTGCCAGGAAATAGAAAAATGGCAGTTCTTCTCATTTTTAAGAATGTGTGGATCTTTTAGAGAAGAATATAAAAAGTGAACAAGCATAGTTAATCTGTCTAGTTCCAACCTCATCACCATGAGTGTTGAGGAAAAAATAAAAAAACGGAGAAACTAGTGGTCTTAAAACTTCGTCGATGAGCTCAGTCACAATAATTCTCAAAAATCAAGAAACAAGCAATACACCTTTATTTGTTGCAGACAAGCAATCCTCAGTAACAAAAATCAGAAATATTTTACAATGTTAAACATATCAGCTTTTATACACTTAGAAGTAGGCATGGAAAATATGCGTGTTGTTTAATTTTAAACCAGCCTATTCAAGGCAAACAATATAAACAGGGCCATGGATCAACTTATTCACACCCCCACCAGGGGCAGTAATATCCTAGACCTGGTCATTACCAACATTGGCAACCGGTGTTCCACACCAGGGGTCAATTCCTCGTTGGTCAGATCCAACCACAAGCTAATCACCCTAGACATCCACATCCCGCCCCCAACCCCAATTAGGGAAACCACCGTAAAAAACTTCTCCAAAGCCAACTTCACACTTCTTAAGACAGAAGTGGCAAACATCATGACACCCATGCTGACGGACAATAGAGTTACGACTGCTGAATCCTACACAAATGCACTTTATAAGCACTTACACGAGTGTATGGATCATGCTATCCCTAATAGAACCAAGATGCTATCCTCCAAAAAAAAGGAAGCTGATCTGGTGGTCCTCTGCCATAAACAAACTCTACAACAGAAGAAAGAAACTGTTGCAAAAAAGAGTAAAATCCCATGACTGGAGGAACGCCCTGGTCAACCTTAGTAAGAAGCTGAGATCCCTCATAAAATCCTCCAAAGCTAGTTACGAAAACAAAATTGCCACCGACTCTAAAGACAACCACAAAGCATTCTATAGCTATGTCAAGAATCTCAATGGCAACACTCAGATCTGCTCTGAGTTACAGCATCATGGCACTAAATATACAGAACCAACTGATATTGCCAACATCCAGGCAGATAGGTTCAGTGCTAACTTTACCCCCCTCTCACCCCCTAGAGGGCCCATCTCTATACCGGAAGAATGCAAAGTTCCTGTAATCACGACTGCACAGGTAAAAAACACACTTTCCAAAGCCAAGAACACAACATCCATGGGACCTGACAATATCCCAGGCTGCGTTCTACATGAACTACAGAATGAACTGGCACACTACCTAAGTACCATGTTCAGTCATAGCCTCACCTCAGGCTTTGTGCCCTCTGAATGTCGCACCGCGATGATTATCTCACTCCACAAAGGGGAGCCACGATGGGCCCCGGGAACTACCGCCCCATTAACCTGACAAGCCTGGTCTGCAAGGCCATGGAATGTATCATCATGGAACTTATAAACAAAGACATTGGTAATCTCCAAACTCTGGACCCTACCCAGTTTGGATTTGTAAAAGGCAGATCATGTCTCCTAAACCTGATTGACTTCTTTGAAGCAGTCACCAAAGCCATAGATGAGGGTAAGGTGGTTCACACAGCTTATCTAGATCTCGCCAAAGCTTTTGACACCATCCTCCACTCTGGAATTATAGATAAGCTCACTAAACTAGGTATAAATCCCTATGTCACAAGATGGGTTGCCAACTGGCTCATGGACAGACCCCACACTGTAAAAGTAGCAGACTCCAAATCCGACTTCAGACCAGTGACAAGTGGAGTACCACAGGGTTCAGTCATGGGTCCTCTCCTGTTTGGTATATACTTCTCTGAAGTACAGGCTAACACAGAAGGTCTTTGGCTAACAAAGTTTGCAGATTACTGCAAACTAGGAGCCATAATCGAAACTCCTAATGATGTGGGCATACTACAAAAGGGCCTCACTGAGACAGATACCTGGTGTCAAAGCCATGGCCTGAAGCTCAATGCCAAAAAGTGTATTGTCATCCCCTTTGGTAAAAACTCTATACCCATGAACTACCACATAGCTGGTAGTCTGCTTAATGCTGAAAATGTGATAAGAGACCTTGGGACACAGGTGGACTGTAGTCTCTCCTTTGATAATCACATCACCAGAGTGGTCAGGAAATCCTTCTACGTGGCTAACCTCATCACAAAAGGTTTCTCATCCAGAAAAAAAGAGGTCATTGTTCCCCTCTACTCATCACACATTAGACCCATTATAAAGTATAACGCTCCTTTTGGTATGTACCTCACAAGACATCTACAACAACTGGAAAGACCACAGTAATACCTCACAAAGAGGATTACTGGCCTCAAATAGATGCCCTACGCAGACCGTCTCAAAAAACTCCAGCTCTACTCCATCGCATATCACCTACTCAGAGGCGATCTCTGCCTAACATACAAAGCTATGTCAAACCCAGAGCTGTTGGACATGCTCCACTTAAAGAAATCCCAATCCCTACGAGCTACACGTGCTAGGGACCTAAACCTTATTACCACAATAAACAGAATATGCTGGAGGGATAGATTCCTGTCCCAGAGACTTCCCATACTCTGGAACAGACTACCTATCTATGTCAAACAGAGCTCCTCATTAGCACTCTTCAAGAAAAATCTTGATGATTGGATGGGAGATAGGAAATTCACCCCGGAGATCACTTTTCTGGCACTGCTCGACAGGGGCACAGGAAAATAATTTTCTTGGGTGGCAAAAGCCAGGGCCAATAGTCTAGTACCCTCCTATGAAACTATGAACCTATAAAAAGTGCATTTTAAAACAGCAAGTACCCACTCCCACACACTACTACTGATTAGATCAAACTAAGTCCTAGTTAAGGAAAATACTACCTATATATCTGCAACCCACATTCCTAAATCAGGTATTAAGAAAAGCATAACATACACATAAATGACTGACTTTTAACTAAAATCGCTTTGGACTAATTAATGCAATAAAGAATTCATCAGGTCTGTGACAAGAACTAAAATCACATACACAGGTAGATAAGTAAAAAGAGTTAACTAGATTGATACAAGAAAAAAACACATAGCTATCTAACCATAAACATTATCTAACTACACTATAAATATACATATATACATCTGTCTAATAATATCTAATATATATTGGTGTGCATAAAAAAACTAAGTTATTTATACCACAGAAAAAAATTATTTAGAAAAAAAATATTTTATTTACAGCTCAGAAAAAATGTCAGTGTTTTGCAGTTAAAAAACTGTCGTGACAGTTTTCAAGGTAATCAAGTGAGTATGAAACTAGAATGCAAAGAACTAAGGATTTAACTCTGATCCTTGGTCCAAAATACAACAGACACACTGAATGTAAATGACATATGAATGCATCAGTCAGTAATTGGATAAATGACCCCTTTTATATATATATATATATATATATATATATATATATATATATATATATATATATATTTTTTTTTATATTATTTATATATATATATATATATATATATATATATATATATATATATATATATATATATATGCATCCACTGTAAATGTCGCATATAGCTAATTCCTTATAATGTGTTGTTTTTACATAGTTAAAAGGCAGTTATTTTCATTATCGCATGTTTGGTATTGAAGTGATACTTTAACAACCAATAAAAATATTTTGAAAAACCAATGGAAATGGGACAGGAACCTGTCCTACTGACGTTTGAACTGGTCTGCAAATGCTGTCAGTATGGTCTTCAGTGTAGAGTTAAACCCATCCACCAGATAAATTGGTTCATAGGTTCATAGGTTTATAGGTTGGGCTGTGCATAGAAGGGGAATAGTCTGTAAAATGTCACATGAAATTGACATCTCTATCTGTCAGTATTTATCTTGGAAAACCTGCCCTGCTTAAAATTCTAGCACAGCATTATCCACCTTGTTTGCCCCAACAGGGCCTGAAAATGGAAGGACTATGGAGAGAAGTGCCTATTGGAAGGCCTTGGGTACTACCATCTGTTATATCATTTCTCCCAAAGGTCCTTTTCAGGAGTCCATTTTCTTTACAATTACCCCTTGTCCCAGTACAAGGCCTCTGTCTGTCTTTGAGAATCAAGGGCATGCTTGTCTACCTCCCTGTTGCTCTGTAAAGTAGAGTCTGGGAGTTGAGCCTGTCACAACTTTTTCTTTGATGAATGTCCCTGGACCCCCACCACCACCACCACCAAATTAATTCTGTTTTTTTTTTATTGTGGCTTATATTCAGGATTACTGCTACTAAATATCCTTCTCCCTTTAACAGACAAATCACTAGCCTTTGTTGGAGGTGTGGGTAATGGCTGGGTCTCCCACTGCTCCTTTACCCTGGTTGCCTTCCTAACTGACTGCATGTAACCACATGTACACAATGTAATGCCGTATCAAAATAATTTCCTATTAAGAGAGGTATTGTCCTTCATTCCAATCCAAGTAAACTATAGCCAGTGGTACTGGAAAATATGTCTAAACCAAAGCTTTAAATAGAGTGAACTACAGAGGCAAGTATTGCTCCCTTTTAACCACTGCATACTTTACAGTAGTTATGTCTGACGCTGTAACCTTTTTAGCATTGGTCTCTTTCTTCTTCACCAGGGTAAGATAAACAGACCTTTGTGGTAGTTTGTTACACCAGTTCCCTACAGACAACCCAGCACTGTTATAGTGCCAACCCTGCTTTCTGCCTCCCACCATGCCTCAGTGAACATTGGTATCACACATGTCCTCTTTGTCTACACTGAAACAATCTAATACCATGACCCCAGTGTGTACTAAAACTGATGACTTCCCTCTTTCTGGAACCTATTGTAATGGCTTGTGCTGCCCACAAAGGTCTGTTTGCCCTGGGTTTTGGATTGTGCAGTTGTGACCAGCTAGCTGGCTAGATGTTCCCCCCTTCCTCCATATCTCTTTAGCAGCATTACACTTCTGCTCTGGTCCAGTCAGTTTGCTGTTCTTTTAACACCCTTTCAAAAGCCTAAATGAAGATATCAAACCCTACCCCTTTGCTGGAGATCTAATTTGGTACAGACTCTGGCACTGGGTTCCCGCTTCCCAGTTCCTCACATGACCTTAGTGAAGGACCAGCAGCTTCTTCTCATGCTAGCACTGCTTAACTCTTTCTTGTGCCTCCAGCTGTTTCACCCTCTCATCTGCCTTGAACTCCATCTAGAATATATGAATTTTGATGATACATGACAGGCTGAGACATAAATGCAGAAACAATTCACAGATTTGTACATCACAAGCCTCAACATAGCTCTTTTGCTTTTCCCCTCTAATTTTATCATCCATTCAGCTATTTGGTTTATATCTTTCTTCACAGAAACTGGATTCATGTTATTCCATCAACTGCCATTTATAAGAATGCCAGTGGATAAAAAAAAATTGAAACAACTTTCATCAAACATTAAAGTTCTTTTTTCTTTTGGCATGAGGCACCCCCTGCATTCTGCATTTGAGGGGCACCTCCACATCCCTGAACTTAGGTATACCTTCTCTGAGGTTGCACAACACTGGAGAAAAGAATGAAACGTCACTATCACTGTACGTTGATTTGGTGATATTGCCTTGATCATACAGCAGCTGTTGATCACCTGTCATGGTCCTACAGAAATCACAGATGCAATTAAGCTGACTTTTTTTTCCTTTCTAGTTGCTGTTTTATTGCCTTAGTTTTCTGACTGACAACAGTAACAGACCTTGTAATTAGGGGGCAAAAAAATTACATTTTTTGTTTCACGTCTGCTACACATTTCATATCCTATGTATAGTTGCTATATTTCCCAAAAAAGTGCTGTTATAAACATCATATATATATTAATACATTCTGTAGAAGACAGTCAGTTCATATACCTTTTCATGTGACTGAAAAAACACACATATTGCAGATGACCGCCTTAAAAAACTCCAGCTATACTCTGTTGCATATCGTCTACTCAGAGGCGATCTCTGCTTAACATACAAGGCCATGTCAAACCCAGAGCTGTTGGACATGCTACACTTAAAGAAATCCCAATCCCTCAGAGCCACACGCTCCAGGGATCTAAACCTTGTTATCACAATAAACAAAACATGCTGGAGGGATAGGTTCCTGACCCAGAGACTCCCCAGACTCTGGAATAGATTGCCCATACATGTCAAGCAGAGTGCCTCTTTGGCCCTCTTCAAAAGGAACCTTGACGATTGGATGGGAGAAAGGAAATTCACCCCAGGGATCACGTCAGTCACGCTGCTAGACAGGGGTCCAGGAAAGTAAATAGTGTGGGAAGAAATAGCCAGGGAATTGTTATGGCTAGTCTTGTATAGGCCCTAGGGCTGATAGCCTAGTACCAACCTAGGAACCTATGAATCTATGAAATAATTTATTTGTTTACCTGCAGCAGGTTTTCCAAGGCTGAAGTGCATCTCAGATCTGTTACATACTGATGCAGAAGGCAGTGACAGATCTACTCTCAGACATAACTTCCTTGTATTATCTGCATACATTACTTGGTATATTGTTCAAAGGAGTCTTCAGGTCATTTTTTCTTGTCTTGTGTCCATAGTTGTATGATACATTTCATTAATATCCTTTGTTTTACTGGCGTCAGTGTTCTTTGTCTGTGTCTTCTAAAGTTATAGTAATGTACATTCTCTAGTTTAATGCTATTTTCAGCTAAAACCCTTTGCATAACATTTCATGATTACAATTCTGTATGTTCTGTGTTTTAATATTTGATTATATCAAAGTAATTAAAATTACAGTCATTTGATTTTTATATATATTAGCCTTCCTTTTCATCTCAAGTGATTTACATTGTTTTGCTTTTGATGTTAACTCTGAGATTGCTCAACTTTTTGTAGGACATCTTATTTACCTCCAAACTTCAGTGATCTCAGAATTAACGCTAACTATATGTCTCAAGAAATGGTAGTCAAAAATCAAAACTCAACTGCGGTGGTGGTGCTGCGGTGCGCGTGTTAGCCTCACAGTTAGCGATTCTCAGTTAAAGCGTCTACTGTGTGACGACATGCGTGAATATGTTCCTCCGTTGAAGGTTGTGCGCAAGCCAGCATGTAAAACTCTACTGCCAATCATTAGCGGACCGGAGTTAACCGGGAAAAGCCGAAAGACACACACAATGAGTCAAAACTCACTCAGTGTTTCATTAACAAATATAATGGCTCTGACAACTACATCAGGTGTAACTCATTGCCCACTCTTTGGTCCACTTTTATTCCTTAAGTTTGTGAGCAAAATGTTGGAACACTTCAGGTATGCTATATTACTCTAATACGCATATTACTGAAACCTGCTGTGATCACCATCACCTATGCATTCCATATAAAGCTGTCTATAAGAATATTTACAAACCTCCAGTTATGATTTAGCAGTTTAGGCCTATTACAAAATCCTACCAACAGTAACGCAGTGTGTTTCATCAGATCACCAACTACTCATACAGAAACTCAGAAAGCAACACAGATAAAAATCACTTATAAAATTTCTAATCTGATTGTCAAAGAGGCTAGACAAGTGATGGCGAACAGTTTGCGGATTCACAGGATTGAATATGTGCTACCAATCATTACGCTATTGCCGTTAAAAATACAGCCCTTAGACAAGCTACTAAAAACAAAATTATTTTATTTGTACACCTGACTGCACTACCTTAAGGAAAGCCAACTGGTCAGACCAAGACCCTCATTTTTATTAAACACATTAATATTCAAACTACTAAATAAGAGCTATTTCCTACCTTAAAAAATAAACTGTTTATCTACTACTAGCCAAAATGAGATGTAGCTGGTAAGATCACCTTTCAAATTATCCACAGCTGAAAATGTTCACAAAAGTTGGCCCAGCTAACTAGAACAGCCTTGCAGATAATGTTAAGACAATTGATCATCTCACCTTATTCTGAAAATATCTCAGGAAATATTTCTTGGAAGAAAATAAATTGCAGCTGCTTCAGTACCACAGGCTGAGAAAAGAAAACATAGATTATCCTGCGTTCCTAAATTATTCCATCTAACTAATGTCATAATGCTGATGATGACTTTAGCCTATATATGTATATGTGCTGTAAATAGTACTTATAGTGAATTGCCCTATTAATATGTGCAAATATTCTCCCGAC
Source organism: Protopterus annectens (assembly GCF_019279795.1). NCBI lineage: Eukaryota > Metazoa > Chordata > Ceratodontiformes > Protopteridae > Protopterus > Protopterus annectens. The sequence goes on from NC_056737.1 coordinate 759,923,466, forward strand.
CATTTGTGTCTAATTCCATAACTTTTTCTTATGTTACCTTTCTACTCTTAACTTGGTATTGAATCATTTTACTTTTCTTAAGGAATTATATAACTCACTGTAAGCCACAACTGGGTTTGTATACCTTAGTGACAAATGTTCGTACATTTTAGTTAAATATCTCAAGGAATCGTTGTAGGTTTTTTGCCACATTGTTGTATTTTTATAATATGATCATATTTAATTTCGCACTGCTTTATGATCTCATATAAATACACTTGACATCCCTGGGATCTTTAGTATTTAATGTGAAGCTTTCTCTTTTCTTTACATATGAGCCATAGAATATAGTAGCCTCAAACATCAGAGAAGTGAATTCTTTGCCATTTTAGTGAAACTTTCAGGATATGCTAGAATTCTCATAAATATTAACTCTGTGGAGTAAACTGAATCCTTTGTATTTTATTTTAATATTGTATTAGTATAAAACTGTTACTTCCAAACTTTGAATTTCAATGATGGTTAGCTTTCTGCTTCTGAACTTCTCTCTGCATAGTGTCTTGGTGATTAAGTAGGGACAGCACATTGACTCATGGTTTGAGATGTCTGCCTCACAACTCCATGGTCTGGTATTCTGTCTTGGTTTCGGGTCACTGTCTGTGGAGTTTGCATATTGTCCCCATATCTGCATGGGTTTTCTCTGAGTACTCCTGTTTCCTCCCACATCATAAAAACATTATGATCACTTGGTTACGCTAAAGTGTCCATGTATATTGTATTTACCATTGTTCTTGTGGCCAGGGTTATGGCTAAAAGGGGTCTGTGATATCCAGTTCACCTACCTTGTAAACAAATGAATGCATAAACATTTTCTACCCTCCTTACTGCTACTACTACTAGCTGCATCCTATTTATAACTTTATTTTCCATGCTCCTATATCCTGTTTACATTCCCTCTCCTTCATTTGCATTCTTACACATTCCCATCAAAATACTCAGTGCCTGCTCCTACTCTAATTTTCTTTGCCTTACCTCATATCACTTGTTTTACAATATTATTATGACCTTTATTCGTGTGTATATCTTTTTTTGTCAACCTAATCTTTCACTTTCCTCTCCACTTGCACGGATGGACGGAGTTCCAACTGTGATATAGAAGATAGGTGTTCGCTTTGCAGTCCTAGCACTGGGGAATTCAGGCAGGGGAGACAGGAGTGAAGGAATGTGTTCTACTTGCCTATCCTAGGGGGAAGTGAGGGTTGCAGGCACTCCGGGGACAGGGGTACACTGGAGGTATGATTTCTCTGGCAGAGATCAAGGAAGCCATCTCCTCCACTGCCCTGACATTGATAAGCAGTGACATGAGAGACTATCATAACACACAACCCACTGCATTCCCCCTTTCCCTAGTTAAGCATCTGTGTGGATATAGGCCCATATATCACAAAAATGTAAACCATCTCTGCTGGCTACCTTAATTATGGCCTCTTTCATTTAGCACACTCTGTTAGTCTCAGTCTTGAAGGAACAAGTGAGTCAATTGGCTGTACACAGAGACAATGATCTGTAGACAGCAAGAGAAAAAGTGCCAAGCTTTCCTTTTTACTGGCCACTGCTAATTTTCCATCCAACTATTCTGTTATCCAAGATGCCAGTTTAGATGTAACTACTACAAGTACTGTACCTAAGATTATTCCACTATCCTGGCAAAGATAGTCACTCAGTCCCAGTAACTTATTTAGCTCTTGTTACTGCAGCTCTCTGGACTCATTAACTGGTTCTTATCTCCTTAAATTACAATTCAGTATGTTATCCTAAATAAACATTGTCATTTACTCAGCTACAGGCTACTTCAGTGTATTACACCAGTTTTGCCTTTAAAATGTTTATCCAGTGATCTTCCAAAGGCTTTAAAGATCTATTCTGCAAGTTTTAAATACTGTATTTATTGTTTGACTCTGCTACTTTTGCTATTTATAACAAGTATACTGATGTTGTTTGTACATGATGATGGACTGAAATCAATGTCTTTTCAAAATCAGTGACAGATGAAAATCCAAGAACTGTAACTGTGAACCTAATAATAGCAAGAATTTAAGTACAAACAGGAAGACTATAAATATTAATTTCAAGACTGCAGTATTGCAGAATATTCTCTCCTACTCCATTATACAACAATCTCAAGAGCTTGTTAATGTGAGAAAGGGTATACAGCTCCTCAGGTCAAGGGGTGTGGGGGGTTAATTTCCCTACAAAAACTGCTTTAACAGTCTAAGAGTGAGTTTTAGGATTTTATTTATTTTATTTATATACTTTATTTTACATTTGTTAACAGGGTAGTGGCTGGCTGGGCAAGTAGCCCGTTTTCAGTGGAGACACGGGGAGAAAAGCTCCATAACAATAGTACAAAAAGATTACAAAAATTCTACAAAGATTTACAAAGAATATACAAAAAGTTTAACAGTTGCCTACAATCACAGGTTACAAAAAGAGAATGTAACCAGAAAACATTACATTTCCTTAGCCTTACTACAGACAGTAATATGAAACTCATTAGACATGTAACAAAAAAAATGTGGTATTTTCATTTGGTAGGAGTAAGATAAGGAGAAGTTAGCAGAAAAGAAACATTTGATTAATGGCATGAGAAACTAGCCAGGAGTATTACAGGATCATAGCCATTGTTGAGTAAGGTATTCCGTTAGGAGTTGTTTGAAGCTATGACTATGTGTTTTTTAGGATATTCTGAGTTATTAGGTTCCACTGTTTCGCTACCTTATAGGAAAAGAGAGAGTCACCAAAGTAATTATGGGACTTTGTTACCTTGAGTATAAGTTTATCAAATGATCTAAGGGTCCTGGGGTTGGTATTTACTTGCACTAGGTTGGAGAGTGCAGTTTTCAAGTTTGTGGTTAATGGAGTGGGCAGTGATAAGCTGATTGACTGATAACAGATTGGGAAATTCAAGCCAGTGTAGTTTTTGAAGAGCAAGGCAATGATAGGTCCTGTTGGGTATATTAGCAGCAAATTGTGTTATTTTATTATCGCAGGAATCAATTAGATGTAAATCAGACATGCAGGTTAGTGAAAATTTGAGAACAGTAGAGGAAAGTAGATAGGAGGTAGGATCTGGCTGTGGCTAGTTTGGCGTTTTGAGTGAAGTAAGGTTTGGCCCTATACAGTGCACCAAGTTTGATGTGAACTTTTTTTAATTGTGAGTGATATGTGTTTATCAAATGTTAGGTTGTTATCTATTGTGACACAAAGTAGTTTTGTTTGGTTAACTGGTTCTATTTTAGTGCCATTAGTGGAGTAGATGGAGAGAGGAAATGGGTTTGTCTTTGGAATTCCTGTTGGAGAAGATCATTAACTATATTTTGTTTGGGTTTAGGATGAGTTGAAGTTCATTCAGGTAATTTTCAAGATCGAAAAATGATTTTTGCAGTTTATCCTGGAGTTCTTGTGGTGTGGAAGTAGAGCAAATAAGAGTAGGATCGTCAGCGTATTGAATTACGGAAGCAGATTTATTGGCAATGTTTAGACTATTTGTGAATATAATAAAAAGGAGAGGGCCAAGGATGGAACCCTGAGGGACTCCAACAGAGACCAGGAGGAGTGTGGATAGTTTGTTATCCCATTTAGTTGCCTGATGTCGATAAGTAAGGTTGCTAAAGAACCAGTTGGGAGCTGTACAGTTGAGGTTGAAGGAGGCTAGAGTGTTGAGTAGTACTTGGTGAGATACCATATCAAAAGCTTTGGACATATCAAGGAATATAGTGGAGACTAGTTGTCCATTGTTTTTGAGGATGTTGATGTAGTTAGTGAAACTTAAGGGGGCTGTGGAGGTACTGTGTTGTAGACAGAAGCCGTGCTGTGAATTAGACAAGAGGTTACTTGTAGTGAGGTGGTCTAGGAGCTGCTTATGGAAACATTTCTCAAAGATTTTGGCTAGGGGTGAGAGAATGGCACTGGGCTAATAATTACAAAGATCTTTAGATGAGCCTTCCTTGTGGAGGGGAATGATATGGGATATTTTCTATAGTATGGGGACATATTGTTTGGCGATGGATCGATTGATTAGGATTGATATGGGATAGGTGATGGAGCTGGCAGCAGTTTTTAAGAAGTCAGTAGGGAGTTGGTCAGCTGCTAGGGAGGTAGGTTTTAGTTTTGATAGGAATTTTTTGATATAAGAGGTTTGTATGGATTTAAAAGAGAAGTATTTTGGTTTAGAGTTAGTGGAGGTAAGCACTGTAAGTGGTTGGTTAGATTTGTTGAGTTGATAGCTGTGATTAATTGAGAGTTAAATTGGGATGCTAAGCATTCGGTGCTATTTGTTGTACATGGTGGAAGGGTAAAGGTTTTGCTAAGGTTCAAGAGGTAGTTAATGTTTTGCCAAAACTTTACGGATTATTTATGTGTTTTTGCTGACAGGCTAGAAAATTAAAAATTTTTGTCAGATAATATTTGATTCTTTGTTAGGTTTCTTAGTTGTTTGTAAGAGGTGAGGTTTTGGAGGTTTGATAAGCAGTCCAGACTCTATCCCTTTGTTTAATGAGAGATTGAGCATCTTTGGTTATCCAAGGTAGGTTTTTGGCTTTGAAATGTAGTTTTCTTGTTGGAGCGAGGTTATTAGGATGTTGAGGAAGGTACCATTAAAATATTGTACAGCTTGGTCTAGGTGGAGCGATTTTAGAGTTGACCAGTTGGAGTTTTGAAGTAGGGAATTTAAGATAGTAAATTGTGTATGTGTTTGAAAATGACATTACAGGGGAAGTGAATGCGTTTCCTTAGTAGAAAGGTAGGGGAGTGATCACTGAGAGAATCAGGAAGGCACCCAGCATGGTGGGGAAGGTTGGGCTTATTGGTTAGTATCTAGTCAAGAACAGATTCTTTCTTAGTGTGTTTATTGATTCTAGTGGAGGAGTTTATAGTTTGGGTGAAAATTAACAGATTGATAAAATTGGAGGGGTTGTCAGATAAGCAAGCTAGCCAGTCCAATTTGAAATCACCTACCACTATAGTTTCTTGGTTGAAAGTAGAGGGTGCCCAGGATAGGAGCCTTTCAATGGTAGGTAGGTTATTTCCTGGTGGTAGATAGGAAGCGATAATTATGATGGTTTTATATGGATTTACTTCAAACTGGGTGGTTAGAATTTCTACTTCTGATGGATCTGGGGGAGTACAGATTAATTTTTCAATTTTGAGGAAATTTTTATACATGATGACAATGCCTCTACCACACTTGTTCAGCCTATCTTGTCTAATAGCATTATAATCACTAGTAAGTATTTCCTTGTTTTTAATCTGAGGTTTTAGCCATGTCTCTTTGCTTTTCTCTGTGAGGCTTGCACTTTGATTTTAAAAGTGTCAGGAATTGCTGTATCTGGTTTTGCACTTCCAGTAAGGGACTGTTCAATATTTGTAATAAAAGTGGACTGTTTCTCTCTAGACTTCCATGCAGATTGACTATACTCAGTGGAAGTTTAGCAGGACTATTCATTATAAAAAAACTTATATAAACAAATTGGACCATCTGGGTGGCTGGAGTAAATTCCACAGATTGCTAGAAGGGTGTGCACCATCTTAAGACAGTACTAAAATTTCACTTGTCCTAAACAAGGCTTACTTCTTTCAGTATTTTAACATTAGGATCCTTTCAGAAAGAACTTATACACCTAATTATGTACCTTATGTTTTTGTTAATTATACACATATAGTTAAAATATTGAAATGTGTCTTGTCCTGCCTTTACACTGTTCTCCAGACTGACTAGCAATAGCACATCCAAGTGGAAGTGCATCAGTGACACTGGTGGTATTCATATATTCTCGGGTTCATAGACTCGTACCATGCTTACATCCAAAGAACCACAAAAAAGCTTAGCCATGATATCTCTTGGTACTGAGCATATATTAGCTACCCCAGGTAAGGAGATTATTTTACATACATCCGGGATTAATTAGCAGTCACCCATCCAACTGCCAAATTTAGTTTTGAAAGCAGACAGGGTGACAGGGTGTTACTTTGTTAAATGTTTAAAAGTATTTTATTCCAAAGGCACAGAATGCACTTTCTTAGAAATCTGACATGTCATTGGGAGGTTGCTGATCTTGTGATGGAGGTGAACATCCTTTACATGGGTGCTAGACAAAACATTGGTTCTGCAAAGGTGGAAGAGACTGCAAAGGATAGTGACCTTCAGTGATCAAAAGACTAAACAGTGGGGTGGGGGCAGGGAGGGGGGGCTTTGGAGCCAAGATGCCTAACTGATAGTAGCAGTTTTTTCAGAGCTCTTCAAAATCAAACATTTAGACAGGAATGTACTTAGTTGTTGGTGTTTGTTGTACAGAAATCTAATTATAACAACTTATTTTAAGTATATATCAATTTTGGTGGGTTATTCTTGAAATATTCTTGTCATATCTGCTGGACACTTTTCATCATAGAAAATGAGCACATCCAAACAATCTCATGATGACTCTGCCTTGAGAAAAGATATGCAGTTGATGGCATCCACCCTGCAAGAACTATCCTTAAAAATGGATGGGTTTCAACAAAACTTAGAAAATCTTAAAAAGAGTTCCTTTAACCAAACAGAAGTTTTTAAGGAACTACTACAGCAGCACCAGACCAAAATTTATGATATTGAAACAGCATTATCAGATTTCAACGGCAGGCTCAGGGAAGAAGAACTTCAAATAGACTTTCTTTTAAAACAAAACACCTATTTACAAAATAAGCAAGATGATTTGGAGACTAGAAAAAGTAGGTGTGACATCAGAATTTTTTGACTTCCTGAGAAATCTGAGTGAGGTGACATGGTCTCCTTCCTAAACAAATGGATTCCTGAAATTCTGGATCTTCAGGAAGGATTTTCTTATGGCATAGAAAGGGCTCACAGAGCCATTGGGACACCAGCTTTCACATCAGCATCACCACCACCCAGATCCATTGTGGTAAAGTTTCTCTCATACATTGACAAAGATCTTGTCCTTAAAAGAGCCTGGAGGAGTGCACCCTTAAAATTTTAAACAGTCCAAAATCAGATTTGACAATGATCATTCTACTAGAGCTCTGGACATGAGACAGAAATGCTGGACCCTTGTCAGACTTCTCAAACAAAACAACATCAAATCTCAAATTATTTACCCAGCTCAGATTAAATTACATTTATCCAAAGGAGTAAGAATCTTTAGCAACCTGGATGAAGTTTCGTCCTTCATAAAAAATAATGACATTATCCCTATTTCTAGGCATATAGATTGGTCATCTCCCACTCTCAAAAGAACCTCAAACAAGAGTAGTTGGACATAGATGAAAAAGAAGAAGCAGAAAACTAACACCACTTCTGTCACTACTACACAATCTCTGAAAGCATCTACTATCAAATAATGCATACATTGTTTATGCTATGGTTTCTTTAGCTTATCAAAATGTTCACACATCACAGAATTACAGAATGATTTAGCAGCTTACTCTGTTATTAAAAAAGGGGGAAAAAAGAAAATATATAAATCTTAAACTTCACCATTTAATCAACAATTCATCAAGTATTACAGGTAACTGACTTTTTTGTTTTGTTTCATAGTCTTGTGAGTACTGAATTATGCTCATACACTTATGCTGAATGCTATTAACTGTCTATGCTTTTTAAGGTGTATAAATACTATTTAATAATGAGCTGCTTCCTTTTTATATTGTTTTTTATACTTAAATGCCATTTTTGTTTAGTTTTAAGCTTAAATCTTTAATAATAGCTTCTTTCTCTTCAAAATACATCTTTTGTAACTAGTGACTGTTTTTCTTTCCCTGCCATTTTTTTCACTTCAAAATGGCTGCAGCTAGCTGCAACAACCTTTTTAGAACATTTTTTATGCTTTTTTCAACAGTTTACACTTTAATGTACTCATTAGAATGTTTTCTTAACTAGAGTGGGGCTTTCCTTACCTAGAAAGCATGCCTTGAGCCATATTAACAGTGAATTATCTTCCCTGTAAAGTGCTGAGTCTTAGAACCATCCCCCTTACTGTTACACAGGAAGTTAAGGGAAACTTTTTACTGTGGTACACTTCTTAACCCTTTTCTAGTCTGTTATGCATGCCAGCAGATTCCACAGAGATGTAATAATATTTACAGTTAAATAATCAAATATTTAAATATTTGGACTATTATCACTTTACATATTCTGGATACTGCAGCAAGCTGTTATGACTTCTGTTTTTACAGCAGGTAAGAGGTGATATTATTTATATTAATGCTGCATACTTATAAGTGTCTCTTCAAAAGCCAGCGCAGAGAGTTGATTATGTCAAGGCATTAATAGAAATGATGAGTTTCTTTACTGTTTACATAAGATAGCAATGTGGTAATTTCCATTAATATTAATATATCTGATTGTCATTATCACATATGTAGATGTAGATGTATATGTATATATATATATATATATATATATATATATATATATATATATATATGGATTCACTTCAGAATTTAGAATTCCCAAAACTTCGAATTTCATATGGTCGAGACCATATGATCAAGGTTTTAGAACTTTGAAACTCTGAAATAAATCCAAATGGAACACAAAACCATGTTCCTCAATGTTTTTGCAGGGGGGGGGGGGCAAGCCCCCCTGCACCCTCCATACCCCCTGCTATTTAAATATACCAACTCCAAGATTGCACTACAGTAAGGAAAAGGGAGAATTTCCCGTTCCGCACTGTATGCAGATCTCCGTTCAGAATTTCGAAGTTCTAAAACTTCAATTATATGAAATTCGAGGTTTTGGGACATCATCTAATGGTTACAACTGTTACTGATTTTTTTTACCAAGAATGCATATAAAGTGACACTGTAGCATTTTTTTGTGTTTCATGCATTTGATTATCACAGTCTAGTTTGCAACAGCAACAACTTTTAGTTCAACCTAGAGAAAGCATAATGGACAGGAACTCATAATGCTAACACATAAAATATAATATCCCATTTGGCATGTACCTGACAAAACACCTACAACAGCTGGAGAGGCCACAAAAGTACCTCACAAAAAGAATCCCAGGCCTTAAACACATGTCCTACATGGACAGACTCAAGAAACTTCAGCTGTTTTCAGTCTCTTATCATCTACTTAGAAGTGATCTCTGCTTGACTTACAAAGCCATGTCCGACCCAGCCCTACTTAAAATGCTACACCTAAATAAATCCCAATCCCCACATGCCACACGCTCCAGAGATCACAGCCTCATTACCACAATTAACAGAACATGCTGAAGGGACAGGTTCATCTCCCAAAGACTGCCCATACTCTGGAATAAGCTTCCCATTCATATCAAGCAGAGCACCTCACTGGCCCTCTTCAAGAGAAATCTTGACAAGTAGATGGGTAACAGAAAGTTCACTCCAGGGATCATTCCAGTTGCACTACTGGATATGGGCACTATGAACTAACATTGGGTGGCACTGTGCCTCGGCAATTTTTTTGGGGCTAGGCTTGTAGAGGCTCCAGGGCCATTAGCCTAGTATACACCTATGAACCTATGAACATACTGTCACTGATTTAGATGCAAGGTGTGTTTATCCACTCATTTCCATTAAGATTAATGAAATATGACTTGTTGTAATAATATCTTCCTGAAATAGTGTTTCAAGATTGGAACTCTAACTTGTTCTACATTACAGTAGAATGGATATTATGCATTTGTTAACAATAGAGGCTGATATGATTCATATGTACAGAGCTTTAATAACAGACCAATATGAATGCATAATAACTGTTATTAATGAACTTCTACCTTATTTGAATTGATTGTACCGTACTTCTAAGGAAATATTAATCTGATGAGCACACTATTTGCTTCTATTAGACAACTCATATTTCTCGCTTCATTGGTGACTGTTAATACAGCATTCCACACTCTTTTGTTATTAAGCAGAACTTTTAATTTTAATTATCTAGCTAATCCATAGCATATTGAAGATAAATGCTTAAAGTCTTTTGAGCTGCTTTAGTCCTTAAAAAATAATTATCCTTACACTCAGGTGGTGAGAGTTGTCAGGCCTTTGTTCCACTGTTCATTAGTTTCATAGTTTACATCAATGCTGTTAGCTTATTATATTTTATCCTACCTGAAATCACTTCAGTGAGTTTTTATTAGAAATCAGAAACACATTTTGTATGACTCTGGATATAATAATAGGCCTATATCATATGAATTCAGTGACATAGTGTCATATTGTAACTATATATTCTGCTATAACATATACATATTTTATCCATCCACCATTTGTGAATGGTTTAATTACTATTAGCAGCTAGTTTAGTTTCAAGCTCAATAACTTTAATATAATTACTTTAATAGAACTACTTCTAAAATTGATCAGTTAATGAAATAACTTGAGATTGTTTGTAATTCCCTTTTCCTCACTAGAGTTTACATTCAGAATCTGCACTTTGCGAATATTCTATTTTGCATAATTGTCTCCTTTATAAGACTTATTGGAGCTTCTTGACATAGTCAGAAAAAAATGTGAAAATAGTCAGTTGGAACATTGTCTTTCTACCAGACTACAAATTCTTTGAATTCCTTGTTTGTATACAAAAAAATTCAACTTTTTTGATTAACTTGTTAGTTATCTTATTTACCGAATTTCTTTTTTTCATAATAGGTTTGATGCTATATTGCATGCTTTCATAATTTCAATTTGCAGTTTTTTGTCACTGTGGTACCAACGCATAAACAAGTTTTTTCCTATATCTTTAAGAAAGAGTTATTGGATTGTAATAATAGCAGTTATAAATGTCATCCCACCATTTCTTACTTGACTCTCAATGACACTAACCCTGATGTTGTTGAATATCATTGGATTAAATAGTTCAAGGAAAAGATTAAATTGACTAAAATACTTGAACATTAATAAAGTCCAGATAGTTTTTTTTACAAGAATTCCATTTTAAGTCTTCTGAAAATGAAATTTTGACCCCAAGCAGCTGTTACCTTTGCTTATGCCATTTATAAGACTAAAAAAGAGGGGTTATGATTCTTTACAAAAAAAAGTGCTGTTCTCCCCCAAATTCTTTATAAATATGAATATCTAGAAGGACTACTAACCATACTCATTTTAAAATTTAGTAACAGAATCTGGACCCTTGCCAACATTTATTGGATTTCTGGCTTAGGAGTAAAAACTGCTAAAAAACATCTCAATCATATTACTAATGTTTGTAAAGGTAACCTCATTATAGGTGGAGATTTTAACTGTGTATTAGATAGCACTGACACCACTGTCCTTTCAAACTCTCACCTATAGCTAAACTCTCAAAAAATGGGCAGAGACTCCTAATTTATTTAATGCTTTTACCATTAAGGATCCTACCTCTTTGAAATTTTCTCACTCAGATTATAGATTCAAAACACAGACTAGAATTGATAGAATCTTAGTCTCCAGTGATATGAGGTTGAATATTTCCTCCTTTGCAATTTTTCCATGTCCCATTTCAGATCATGACATACTCTCTCTCTTGAACTTCAAATTAATTATAAAAGACTTATCTCTATAACTAGACCAAAATTAACAACTTTAAACCGTGGTTCATGTATGAGATACAATGTTTCCTAGAGAAAAACCTCACTCCAGAATCTAACATAATTATGGGATGGAATGCATTAAAGGCCTATCACTATGGTACAATAATAACATGGTTCAAGAACAAACAGAAGAAATGGGAACTAGAATTACAAAACATTCAATCTCAACTCTCAAATATTAAATCTAATTCATCCCAACTTAACCCTGATGAGACAAATACAATTGAAAAACTTAATAAATAATATTCAGATATCCTATCCCATAAAACTAACCTAGCACTGGAAAGACTTAAAATAAATTATTTTGTGTCACCCCCTAAACATATGCATAATTTATCGATGAGAGTAAAATTACACTCTAAATCAAATATTATAACCAAACATTTACATGAAGATTCTGATAAATATGTATCAGACTTAGGTGATATTTTAAATGCCTTCAAGTTTCATTACACTAAACATTTTGGCTCTAATCATTCAATTAGGGACCCTATTAAATTAGACATTCCTTTATTCAATCAACTAAGATTCCCTGAGAACCTAGATACGTTCTAGGAGCATAAATCTTACTAGAGGAGATTAAGCAAAAAAAAAAAATGTAAACCCAACAAAGATGGATGGTATAATCATTGAAATATATAAATTGTTTCTCACATCTGTACTGTCCTTATTTCATAAATCATTACTAGAGGTCCAACCATATGGCATTGTACCACTTTAGTGGAGATATTCTTTAATCTCACCCTTATTAAAAGCTAATAAAGATCCTCACCTTTTTAGTTCATTTAGGCCTATCTCATTATTAAATAATGATTATAAAATCTTTATGTCTATTTTTGTAGATAGACTGAAAGTTCCATTAATGCAAATAATAACTGATGACCAATCAGGTTTTATACATAAAAGAAACACACATGATAACATTAAAAGGATTTTAGCAGTTATTGAATACTTAAACAAGGAAAATGAAGAAGCATTACTGATTAGTTTGGGCATAGAAAAGGCCTTCAACTTCACCAACTGGGAATATTTGCTTGAAGTGCTACATTATTTTAATTTTCCCTCCTCTTTTACCTCTCTAATTAAAAAACATATATCAAAACAATGTAGCTTATGTTAAACTAGGTCCCCTTTCCTCTGAATCTATCCAAATAACCAAAGGCACCAAGCAGGGATGTCCCTTATACCCTAAATTATTTGCATTAGCCATCAAAATCTTTGCTGCCCTTATTCATGACAACTCAAATATCATAGGTATAGATAGTTACAAACAGTATAACTCCAAGATAATGCTTTTTGCAGATGATGTCTTACTCACATTAATTAATTCACAGTCAGTTTTACTAGAATTAGGTTCTGTGGCGAACTATTTCCAGAAGATCTCAGGCCTACAGTTTAATAAATCAAAATCCAAACACATGCTTTTAAAAAAGGAAAATTTACAGTTAGTCGGTCATTATATTTTTGAGACACTCTCAGATTCTTTAGACTATCTCAGAATAACTTTATGTAATTCTATAGAAAATGCTATTGTTCATAATTATAAAAATATTATAAACTCAATAAACAAGTATATATAAAATTGGAATAACATCTTTATAACATTTGAGGACATGTTACAGTAGCTAAAATGATACTTTTACAAGAAAACTCTATGTGGTTCTAGTTCTTAATTGTTTGTATAATAATAAATATATCAAGGATATAAATAAATCATTAATGATATTCCTGTGGTTTCCCAAAAGAAGAAGAATTGCTTTTAGCCATCATATTAGGCTTTGGGAGTAAGGAGGCATTACATTTCTTTTTACTGAAATGTACATAAATGTATTCATATTTAAAGTAATTCTAAACTGGATAGACCCTAGTTATCACTCTACTGGAAATTATTACATTTTACCTTACTTCTTCTTCTTCTTCTTCTTCTTCTTCTTCTTCTTCTTCTTCTTCTCTCGGGCTCCCATTAGGGGTCATCACAGCAGATCATCTGTTTCCATTTCTTCCTGTCCTCTGCATTTTGCTCTGTCACAACAACCACCTGCATGTCATCTCTCACAACATCCATAAACCTTATCTTAGGCCTTCCTCTTTTCCTGTTAACTGGCAGCTTCATCCTTAGCATCGTTTTCCCAATATACTCTGCATCCCTCCTCAGCACATGTCCAAACCAATGTAATCTTACCTCTCTGGCTTTGTCTCCAAACCTTCCAACCTGGGCTGACCCTCTAATATACTTATTCCTAATCCTGTCCACCCTCATCACACCCAGTGCAAATTTAACATCTTTAACTCTGCCACTTCCAGCTCTGACTCCTGCCTTTTTGTCAATGCCACCATCTCCGACCCATATAACATAGCTGGTCTCACTACCCTCTTGTAGACATTCCCTTTCACTCTTACTGGGTACTCTTCTGTCACAAATCACTCCTGACACTCTTCTCCACCCACTCCATCCTGCCTGTACTCTCTTCTTCACCTCTCTTACACACTCACCATTACTCTGAACTGTTGATCCCAAGTATTTAAACTCATCCACCTTTGCCATCTCTACTCCCTGCATCCTCACCATTCCTCTGTCCTCCCTATCATTCACACATATATATTCTGTCTTAGTCCTGCTGACCTTCATTCCTCTTCTCTCTAGAGCATATCTCCACCTCTCCAGGGTCTCCTCCACCTGTTCCTTACTCTCACTACAGATCACAATGTAATCTGCTAACATCATAGTCCACGGGGAGTCCTGTCTGATCTCATCTGTCAACCTGTCCATCACCATTGCAAATAAAAAAGGGCTTAGAGCTGATCCTTGATGTAATGCCACCTCCACCTTAAATGCATCTGTCACTCCCACTGCAGACCTCACCCATTAATGAAAACTCCTCATTAGCCAAACTCCCACTAAATAATCATTCTACCAAGTTCTAGTTCTTCTTATGTCACATTATTCGGCAGTATATTATCAAACCTACCAAATTAAACACATTAAATCACCTTTTTAACTTTTTTAGAAAGTTTGTTAACTCTAATGCAGATTTTAAGACTTGGTTTGAACTTTTAACCCCTTTTAAAACCACAAGACATTTTCCTGATAAAATGCATCTTAATATTCTAGATTACTGGGAAACTAAGAATTTCATATGTTGACATCAATGTATAAATGATGTCAAAGTTTTAGACTCTCATTTCTTTATCAAAAAGTATGAGTTGCCTCCTCAGAACTGGTTAATTTTACAAAGTGTCTTAACTTACTCCCGTGATCTATGAAGAATGCTTAAAAACCCATCTTATTGGGAAAAGCCAATGATGATAACTTTCTTAAGTGAAATTTTGTATAATAAATTTACCACAAATAATATCTCAAAATTATATAACATATTAATTGTTTGTAAGTCTCCCATAAACCAGAAATATTGGAACTTTATATTTAAGAGTCATTCTTTTAATTTCTGCCAAGATGAAAAGCAAAAAATTGTGTTATACATCAATCATACCTCATGGTCTCAATACTGGAGTATTTTCACATGGAAATACTTCATAGGGCATTTCTGACACCAAATAAAATAGTGACATTTAATACCTGTTCTACAGCTTCCTGCTGAAGATGCACAAAATATACTATTGCTAATTTGGTACACATCTATTTATGACTGCCCCAAGTTAAGGTTTTTGGATTGGTATTGATGGTTTTTTCAAATAATTATTCACTGGTTCTTTTTCATTGGCCAAATCATTAGTTTTTTTCAATGTTAGTGAAGGATATTCTCTGAATAAGAATAACTCATATTTATTGTGGTCAATATTTACTGTCACCAGAAAAATGCATTATCAGAAGATGGAAAACTTACTGCTCTCTAACATTTATTGATTTCCTGTCTTCAGTGAAAAAAACTACCAATCAAGGAAATTAAGACCAAAGACTATATTTAACAATCCTTGAATAAAGGTTTTATCACTTATTGAGGCTCTGCAAATGGATCATAGCACTTTCTGAACTGACATTTGTGTTAGCGGAACTTTAATTTACTTGTGATCTGTAATTTTACTTCAGACCTTTGTAAATATTGTAAGTATTTATTTTCTTAAGCTAATATTTTATTCTGGAATGGGAAAACATTGTGTATTTGCTGTTTTTGTTTATGGAAAATTCAATAAAATATTTGAACAAAAAAAGACTAAACAGTGATCCCCTTTCAGGGATCTATATGAGATAGAGTAGAAGAATAAGGCTTGTAGTCTTTGAAGGTATTGAATTAATATGTCTAACAAGAAAACATACAGAGGGGTCCAAGCCTGCATGGGACCTAGAGGAAGTGCCTCTACAGACCAGATAAGCTCAGCAAGGAAGTAGGACTTCCTAACCACAACCAAGACATGATGATCAAAAGTAAAAAAACTAAAAACATAGGTACTCAATTCCCAGATAATTGTATCTGTTTTGAGAGGGGTAAGGCAAGGAGGTGATGTATCTCCCAAAGGTAACAATACTGCATTTTTCATCATTTAATATGAGTCCACAATTGACACACCAGACATTGGTCTGATCCAGGTCCTGTGGAAGTATCCGAGTGTCTGAGGATGATTCCATAATTGTACCTAGTGTAGTCATCACCAAACGTAGTTATCCAGAGTCACTTGATATATTTTTTTCACTTTTGAGAAGTAAAAACTAGACAACAGGAACCCAAGGCAAAACCTTATGGAACACCAATGACAACATTCTTCAGGTTAGGGAATATACCCCCCCCCTCCAATATTAACAATGTGGGTTCTGTAAGAGGGCCACTTGGCTATCTAATATATTACATATGAGTTTATATTAAGCTGGGATGGTTCACCAGGTCAAGGCATGCAGTACTAAATACCAGGTCTTCATCCAGGGCTTCAGTAATCATTTGAAATAAATCAAATAGGTTTACTATGCACAGCTTAGTTTTACAAAACCAGAGTGGTTTGGGTCTAGGGTTTGTAGGTAACTTGTATCATTATTTCATAATTCAGCAATTACGTGCTCCATAACTTTACAGATGATACATGTGAGGCGAATAAGTCTATGGTTTCTGTGGTCTTTCATGGAGACACATTCATATGATGGTACCACTATGGTTATTTTACACATCTTAGGCACATAAGCTATCAACAGACTTATACTGAAGAGTAAAGGAAAAAAAATGCCAGTTTTTAGTTTTAGGAGATATTTCTTTATGGTTGAGGTTGAGACAGGTTTGAGTGAAAAGTGGATTTCCACGGAGTTATATGGGTGGGGACATTTGCTTTGATAATCTTTGATAAGTGAGACTACAGCTTGAAGGAAGCATTTTTTATCAGTGACTGTTAATGAAGTGTCTTCAAAGGAGGAAGTGGGTTGTTGGCTATGGCCTAGGTTCAGTAGATTTTGGAGGATGGCATAATGGTTAAGGTGTTTACCTTACAGACACAAGGTGTAGGGTTTGATTCTCACATGGGGTAATTGGCTAGGCTTGAAATGGCCCACAAGGGTAGTTAGCCTAGTACTAACCTATGAACCTATGAACTGTGCTGCAGCCACCCTTCCTACTGAATTTTTAAAGATTTCAGCGAAAGCTCTATCATATCAAATAGCTATACTAATAAACAGAACCATTCTAGAATTCCATATCTCGACCTTTTCGAAGAACGCATATATGCTTCTTCTTCATTAAGGAAAATTTCTGCTGACTTCTCCAACTTCAGACCAATTGCCATTGTGTCGCCATTTTCCAAATTATTAGAAAAGTGTATCCATTCCCAGTTACTACAATATCTAACCATAAACAATCTTCCTTCCCCAGCACAATATGTTTTGGTGCCAACTGTATCACCACTATTGCCCAACTTCACCTGCTACCATCAATAGAAATGGGAATACCAGAAGCTTAGTATCTTCCTTATTCCTATTCCTGTCTACAGGAATGCTCATCATTGTTACCCTTTACTGTAGGGGTACCACAAGGTTCCATACTTGGACCCCTCCTGTTTAACATATTTATAAATGATCTCCACAGCTTCAAAGCACACCACTCTTATATAATATGCAGATGACTCTACACTCATTTGCACAGCCTCCAAACTACAAAAACTTCAAGAAATGAATACTCAAGAATCCTTTATGTCTATAGCATCCTGGCTAGACAACTAATATCTCCTATTTAACCTCCCAAAAAACAAACTACTACTTTTCATCCCTAAAACATTCTCCCAAAGCAAAACTCTTATCAATGCTAGGGTATCTGAATTGGGTCACTGGACTAACTGTGAACTATGGTTACTGCTGCTGGTAGCAAAAAAGCTATCAATAGATATTGATGGATTTATGGAGCATTATGCTTGAAATGTATGAGTCAGAAGAGGCTTTAGTACTGGACATTTCTAGAAAAACCCATATAAATGCTTGGCTTACATATCTGATGTATCTGGACAAGCGACTGAAGGGTTTTGATGTTGCTCTAAGTCCCCTTTCAGAGGTATGCTTATTAAAACTATTGGGCCTTATCCTCCTCCATTGGAGAAACAACTTTTTGGGTGGGCATGTTAAATAATTGCAAGATTATCTAAAGGTGGTTTAAGAATATTTATAATGAATCAATAAATATTGCCTTTTAACAAGGGCCCAGCATACTTTCTTTTATTACCATCCTTTGTTAAGTTTAACAATATGGTCATAGTAATGATTTGTCCCCTTTCTCTCCCTTTTACTGTAATACTTACGATGCCTTCCAGGATAGATAAGTTCATCAAAGAAAGGGTTAACCGTATGATATGCTTAGACTAAAAAAATGTTATTGTTCTTTGATTTCATAACAGACTTTGGGATGCTTTATTTATATATGTTATATGCAAATATTTTTGGAAATAATGATGGTGCTAAATTGAAACCTTGTTTGGATGAGACTTGCCACACTAGCCATTTAATATATTTGTTGACTGATGACTCAGAATGTGTGCCGCTAGACTGTACTTGTATGTGTTCTTCTTTTGCTAGATAAGCAAAAAGCTAAATCTTTAAAAAAAATTGATGCCTTTATTCTCTTTAAGACTGGAAAAGAAATGATACCTAAACATCTCTATGAACAACTTGTTTGTGCTTTGGGTGTATTGAAGGCATGAAAATCAAGTGCATTTCAATTGTATAATATATGGGTGTCAGTGAGTGCAAAATAACTTGTTAGACAACACAGAATGGAGAGGAGATGCTAAACATGCCAATATATGGTACTTAGCATTACCATTAGAAATGACAGGTAGTGCTGCATATTTCAGGTTGTTACAAGCACAGGATGCCACTACATTGTGCAGCTTTTCTTCATTAGTTGTCATTGACATTGATACTGCATATGATTAAATATTATAGTGCAGGATTTGCAAGAAAAGTGTAATTACTTAACAGCCAGGCTGGAGAACAGCTTATGAAGAGAAGTTCTGGGGCATCGGAGTGTGTGGGAGAGGGGTCCTGTGAACACTCTGCACTAAATGTCTGGCAGTTAGAACAGAGGTTTAAGGCTATGAGATGTAAAGGAGCTGCTTCCTATAGTCCAGTGTTTGATTCTTTCAGTGTCCGTTTGCCCACAGCGTGACTCGGAGCAAGTTAGATAACCAGAAAGGGTAGCTGAAAAATTGAGCGAAGCTCCTCAATGGTCTGTTAGGCCTTATGTGTAGAAACTACCAATGAACCTAAATGGAGGAGTTTACTCTTTCAGCATAAATGATCTCCCTTATATATTATTGGAGGCAGCTTATAGGTTGCAGGGGTCATTGATATTTTCACCTTACCCTTCTTCTCTACATTGTTGGGTATATTTAAGGCTTATGTTCTCCTTTTCTTGCAACATTAAAATAATTAAATAAATCATAATAACTTTGAAATGAATAATATATACAAAGGGAATGGAAGCATAAGAAAAAAATAAATAAATCAGTCAGTGTTTCATTACTAATAACATATTACATGTGAATTTTACAGCAGGGTCTTCCCTATACTTAGCACTTTTTTCATTAGTGCACTTCTATGTAGTCAAAAAATTAAATTCTGTTCAGTAGGAAAATGCAATGTTATCATCATATTTCTTTATGTTTACACTGTAGCTTATACAATTTATGTTTCACAAATATGAGTATATGAATATTGATGTACCTGATAGATTATTAACTAACCATGTAGGGATATACTTGACTCAGTAAGTATTAGCTATAGACATGCATAGTGTTCTGACAGTATGAACATTATACCTGCAGTATATTAATATGCAGAGGTATATGTAACTCAAATTCAAACATCCTTTCAGTAGGCAATATAACTACCAAACAGCAACATTTATATCATTAAATTTCTTACTTGTTTTACAGTGTCCTTGATTCTTCAATGCTTTGCTTCAGCTGAGAAGAAATACGGTAGGAAAGATTAACAAAAAGCACCCAAGGGTTGATTTGTTTTCTACCCCTAAAAAAACTACTGAAAACTGTCTGTTCACTGAAGCATGTATTTCCTATTGACCCATTTGTAAAATATGCTAATTCAAGGTCAAGGTAGGGAACTGTTTCAGGGAGACTGTTCATAGTTTAAGAAAGAAATTTGTGACTAAGAAAAAAATCAATAAATCTTGATGCATGCAGTACTTTAAAGTCCTAATTACAAGTTATTTTAACTATGTGTTCTCATGGAAATAATGCCCATTTTAAAAAGATGAGATGCAGAAACCTCTCCTAGTAAGATGCTTTAAATGATACAAGTAGCAATCCAAGTTTCCTCAAATAGCTAAATGTTCAACACTTTACCTTTTATTATGCTTTAGGTCCAACTGCATTTGTGAGCATTTTGTTTCCATGGTTCTCTGCATACTAAATATTATGTTAGAATTACAAGTGGCAAAGATTATGCAAGAGATTCATTGGAATTGTATTTATTGGGAAAGGTTTCAACAACAGCTAATACACAGATGTCCTAGCACAGCTCATACAAAGAGTGCACCAGGGGTGGATCTAACCTTTGTTATTTTGCACCATGTTTACCAGGGTTGTCATGTAACATATGTCACCGAGCTATAGCATCTGATTATCATATCTAGGATAGTTCACAGGTAGTTATAGTAAGTACCAAAGCTGCTACCTTATGTGGCTTACACAATAGTTACAGCTATCTCAGAGCATATATTCTGTTCCTTCGTCAAGACAGGGGTAGCCTTATTAACACTTCCTGTGTCACTATACATGTACAACCAAAATAACAAGAACACCAGATTACAATAGGAAAATGGCAAAATGAGAATGATTTTAAATACAAAAAAAATTTAATTAATTAAAAAAAACTCTCCAAAATGTATTTAGCAATGCATAAAAATACCTAAAAAAATACAATACCTATATACATCTTGTAGTAATAAAAATTCATACATCGCATGAACGGAGTTTAAGCACACTAGAGACAGAAACATTATCATTTAGTTCATTTTTATTTAGGATGATTTTTTTTTTTGGGGTTGGAAGTCATATGATCCTTAGAGAGTGTTATTTAATTCTCATTGTATGTTAGTTTATTATTCTGAAGAAGTCTTTTGGTACAAGCTGATGAAAGCGCTAAATAAATTTTTTTTTGTATTTAAGTTCATCTCGTTTTGCAGTTTTCCTATTGGAACCTGGTGTTTTTGTTATTCTGGTTGTTATTTTTGTCTGTTCCTAGTTTTTGAGTCACTATAATGATATCCAAAGCATAATGCAATCCCACAAACATGAAGGCCAACAGATACATAACTTACATTGTATAACACAAATACTTTTACACTCTTTGTGTCACATAAACACATACATATATCTAGCCACAGACCATGTTGAAAGAAAACACAGCATAACTATGAAAATATTCCCATAACTCCTCCCCCCACTGCAGCTGGAGTACTGATGGACCTTAGGTGTAACAGTGAGGAAGTGAGCTGTGTTTTTCCTATAAATATGGACAGTAAATCCTTGAACCATATTGGTATTGTGATATCATGCACAAAAACAGACCTTAATTTAAATAAATAAATCAATAAATAACGGACAAAGTAAAAGTAAAGAAAAAAAGAAATTAACCAGATCTTAATGAGCTGTACATGTTGCCATGTATGCATGAACTGGAATTAAGCTTCATGTGGTGGTCCAAATGCTTGTCCTTAGGTATTCTGCAGCTCTGCAGTGTTTTCTCTATATGCAAAACATTCACAGTTTGATTCTCACTCACAGTCATGCATGCACAGAGGTATACACAAACACAAACACACACACACACACACACACACACACACACACACACACACACACACACATACATGCACGCACGCACACACACACACACACACACACACACACACACACACACACACACAAGGATAATCTCTTTATGAGAGTGTGCATGAGCGTATGACGTGTGTTTCTGTATATATCTCTGGACATCATTAATTAAAATTGCCAATACCATGTATACCTGCAATATCTTTGGCTGTATGCTGCTACTCTCTGCACCCTAAAACCAACTGTATGTGTTTCCAACATTTTCTTCTTATGATGCCAGTGAGGACCATAAGACACAGCAGCCCATTTTCAGCTCTCTGACATTTTCAATCCTCCTTAGACCTAACAAATTACAACTCCACCAGCAGATCCTCTCTCATGGAAACCTGCAGGTTACACAGGTGAGAGCCATAATGTCCCACGTAGTATGATGGGGACCAGGTGAACATTCATAATACTGTAGACTTTCTACTCAGGTCCTACCTCTCACATCATGCTGGGATATATTATCTGGTGTTTTGCTGTCAGAGCTACTCCTTCTGTGCCACACAGCAATATGTGTACAAACACTGATATGAATTATGGCTCTCCCTACTTCATTCTCCAACTGTAGCACTTTATGTCTATTCTTAGTAGGGCACACAGGCTGTTTTTTTTAAATATGTCACAAGAGTAATGCAACCTGAATGAAGAGTGCGGATCATGGCATACATATGCACCTTTACCCATGCTATCAATGTTTATTAATTGAACACAGCACCATTAACATGCAAAGTGCACACTAGGCTATAACTGTGCACCTTACCCATGGTATTAATGTGTATTATATTTATGCAAATAGTATCATTAAAATGCAGGCTGCAGAGCAAAACTCATCTCTGCATCTTTATTCATTGTATTAATGTTTATTAAATCAACATATTGCCACTAACATACCAGAGGTTAAGCAGGACCCACATGTGCACTCTTAACTCTGGTATTAATGTTTATTACAAAAATGCAACATCACTGAAATGCAGAGTTCAAGAAGGACCGACCTGCATATCTTTAACCCTGGTATTAATGTTTATTACATAGCACAACATCACTGACATGCAGAGTTCCTGCAAGCCTCACCTGTGTATCGTTAACCCTGGTATCAATGTTTATTACATAGCACAACATCACTGACATACAGAGTTCAAGCAGGACTCACCTGTCTATCCTTAACTCTGGTATTAATGTTTATTACATAGCACAACATCACTGACATGCAGAGTTCAAGCAGGACTCACCTGTCTATCCTTAACTCTGGTATTAATGTTTATTACATAGCACAACATCACTGACATGCAGAGTTCAAGCAGGACTCACTTGTCTATCCTTAACCCTGGTATCAATGTTTATTACATAGCACAACATCACTGACATGCAGAGTTCAAGCAGGACTCACCTGTCTATCCTTAACCCTGGTATTAATGTTTATTACATAGCACAACATCACTGACATGCAGAGTTCAAGCAGGACTCACCTGTGTATCGTTAACCCTGGTATCAATGTTTATTACATAGCACAACATCACTGACATGCAGAGTTCAAGCAGGACTCACCTGTCTATCCTTATCCCTGGTATTAATGTTTGTTACATAGCAGAACATCACTGACATGCAGAGTTCAAGCAGGACTCACCTGTGTATCGTTAGTGGCATACCGCCTGTTCAGAGGCAATCTGTGCCTGATGTATAAAGCCATGTCCAACCCGGAATTAATGGATATGCTGCACCTCAGAAAATCCAAATCACATCGAGCTACGCGCTCGAGAGACTTGAACCTCAGCACTGAAATAAATAGGACATGCTAGAGGGACAGATTCATAACCCAGAGGCTCCCTTCACTCTGAAATAAAATTTCAGTTCAGGTTAGGCAGAGTCCCTCATTGACTCTATTCAAGAGGAATCTTGATGAGTGGATGGGAGATCGTAGGTTTACCCCGGGTATCACTTCTGTGTCACTGTTAGACAGAGGCACAGTATACTAACCTTGAAAAAGGGCATAGCAAAATAAATTTAAAATGGGTGGCGAAAGCCAAACACATTCTGGCTAGGCTTATAAATGCCCTAGGGCAGATAGCCTAGTATGAACCTATGAACACCTATGAACCCTGGTATCAATGTTTATTACATAGCACAACATCACTGACATGCAGAGTTCAAGCAGGACTCACCTGTCTATCTTTAACCCTGGTATTAATGTTTATTACATAGCAGAACATCATTGACATGCAGAGTTCAAGCAGGACCCGCCTGTGTATCATTAACCCTGGTATTAATGTTTATTACATAGCACAACATCACTGACATGCAGAGTTCAAGCAGGACCCGCCTGTGTATCGTTAACCCTGGTATTGTTTATTACATAGCACAACATCACTGACATGCAGAGTTCAAGCAGGACTCACTTGTCTATCCTTAACCCTGGTATTAATGTTTATTACATAGCAGAACATCACTGACATGCAGAGTTCAAGCAGGACTCACCTGTCTATCCTTAACTCTGGTATTAATGTTTGTTATATAGCACAACATCACTGACATGCAGATTTCAAGCAGGACTCACCTGTCTATCCTTAACTCTGGTATTAATGTTTATTACATAGCACAACATCACTGACATGCAGAGTTCAAGCAGGACCCGCCTGTGTATCGTTAACCCTGGTATCAATGTTTATTACATAGCACAACATCACTGACATGCAGAGTTCAAGCAGGACCCACCTGTGTATCGTTAACCCTGGTATTAATGTTTATTACATAGCAGAACATCACTGACATGCAGAGTTCAAGCAGGACTCACTTGTCTATCCTTAACCCTGGTATTAATGTTTATTACATAGCACAACATCACTGACATGCAGAGTTCAAGCAGGACCCGCCTGTGTATCGTTAACCCTGGTATCAATGTTTATTACATAGCAGAACATCACTGACATGCAGAGTTCAAGCAGGACCCGCCTGTGTATCGTTAACCTGGTATTAATGTTTATTGCATAGCACAACATCACTGACATGCAGAGTTCAAGCAAGCCTCACCTGTGTATCCTTAAACTTGGTATTAATGTGAACACAGTGCTACTAGCTTGCAGACAGTACATCAGGATCAACTTGTTTACCTTTACTCATAATATAAATCTTTGTTAAACCCCATAGCATTA
The DNA here is from genome assembly GCF_019279795.1 of Protopterus annectens. Lineage (NCBI taxonomy): Eukaryota > Metazoa > Chordata > Ceratodontiformes > Protopteridae > Protopterus > Protopterus annectens. Next base: position 759,948,505 of record NC_056737.1, read on the forward strand.
CTAATACGTAAAGTGCACATAAGGACCTATCCGAACATACTTCCCCTTGATATTAATGTTTATGAAGTAAACACATTGTCACTAATATATGGAGAACAGAGCAGACCCTGCCCATGTAGCCTCATCCATGTTATTAATGTTTATTAAGTACATACAAAACAATGACATACTGAGTGCACTGACCACACTTATCATGGTATCACTGCTTATTAAATACATACAAACACTGGCAGACTGAATACAATGAGCACCCTTACCCCTGGTATCAGTGTTTATTAGATATGTACAAAACAATGGCATACTGAGTGGACTGGCCAGTGGGCACCCTTATCCATGGTATCAGTGTTTATTAAGTACAAACAAACCAATGATACATTGAGTACATTGGGCACCCTTACCCCATATCAGTGTTTATGAAATGCATCCAAAACAATGGTATACTGAGTGTACTGGCCACCCTTACCCATGGTATCAGTGTTTATTAAGTACAAACAAACCAACGATACACTGAGTACACTGGGCACCCTTACTCCAGTATCAGTGTTTATTAAATACATACAAAACAATGGCATACTGAGTTTACTGGGCACCCTTACCCATGGTATCAGTGTTTATTAAGTACAAACAAACCAGTGATATACTGAGTACATTGGGCACCCTTACCCCTGTATCAGTGTTTGTTAAATATGTACAGTACAATGGCATACTGACCACACCTCTCAACTTCTTAGAGCAAGAAATCTGATCAAAGCCATAAATAATGGGGATACAAAGGCCCAAAAATAGGGACAATTTTTAAATGTTACTCTTACAAGCTTAGAAAGTTGATAGCATAGCAGGTTTTGAATTAGCATGATTTTTCTGAAAAGTATGAAGTCTGAAACTCAAATGTCTGTCATTATTTTCTGACTTTAATTTTCAATGACTTGTCAATACTTTGCCAGAAAAATCACAATTTTATGAAAAACAGAACACAAACGTGAGGCAAAAATATGGACATTCTGCAAAAATCTGTACAGTTGACAACCTTACCCATGGTATCAGTGTTTATTAAATACATACAAAACAATGACATTCTGAGTGCAGTGGGCACCCTTACCAATGGTATTAATGTTAATTAAGTACACACAAAACAATGACATACTGAGTACACTGGACACCTTTACCCATGGTATGAATGTTTATTAAGCACATACAATACACTGACATACCGAGTGCAGTGGGCATCCTTAGCCACAATATTAATGTTTATTAAATACACATAAACCAATGACATACTGAGTGTAGTGGGCACCCTTAACCATGGGTCAGTGTTTATTAAATACATAGAAGACAATCTCATCTTGAGTATACTTGCCCCCCTCACCCATGGTATTACTGTTTATTAAGCATAAACAAGCCAATGACATACTGTATGTACTGGGCACCCTTGCCCATGGCATTAATGTGCATTAAGTATATATAAAACAATGACATTCTGAGTGCAATGGGCACCCTTACCCATGGCATCAGTGTTTATTAAGTACAAATAAACCAATGATATGCTGAGTACACTGGGCACCCTTACACTGGTATCACTGTTTATTAAATACATACATAATAATGGCATACTGAGTACACTGGGCACCCTTACCCATGGTATTAATGTTTATTAAGTAAATATAAAACATTGACATTCTAAGTGCACTGGGCACCCCTACCCATGGTATCAGTGTTTATTAAGTACAAACAAACTAATGGCATACTAAGTGTACTGGACATGCTCACTATGGTATAAAATGTCAATATATATGCACAAAAGTGCCTATAACATGCAGTGTGCACAGCAGGACCATCTCTGAACTTTTACCTATAGTATTAATCTTTATACACATACAGTCAGCATTATTAACACACAGAGAGTGCAGAAGAACACACCTGTGCACCCTTACCCATGGCATTAATAAGGAACATAGCATCAATGGCATACAGAGTATACATTAGAACTCACCTGTGCCACTTACCCCTTGGAATTTATACTATGCGAGCAGTGTCACTGAAATGCAGACAGCACAGCATAGCAGGAGACGCCTGCATACCCATTTCCAGTGCCTTTATTCAGAGTACTAATATTTAATAAGTGCAAATGGCACAACAAACATACAGAAAGAACAGTAAGATGCATCTTTATTTATTTATTTGTATTTATTTATTTATTTAAATAAATACAAATAAATAAATAAAGATGCATAGATGCATCTTACTGTTCTTTCTGCATGTTTGTTGTACCATTTGCACTTATTAAATATTAGTACTCTGAATAAGGGTACTGGATATGGGTATCTTCCGATCAATCCAATGCTATTAAGTTCAGTTGTATCTATACCTCCCAACTGTCCAGATTTTTGCAGAATGTCCAGATTTTTTATTCATATTTTTGATCCGTTTCTCATAAATTTTTGGTTTTCTGGCAAATGATTGACAAATCACTGAGGATGGAAGTCAATGACAGGTGTTTGAGTTTCAGACTTCATATCCTTCAGAAAATTCATGATAATGGAAAACCTGTTATTCTGTCATCTTTTTAAGTTTCTAAGAGCAATATTTAAAAACTGTCCCTATTTTTGAGCCTTTGCCCCCCCCCCATTATTTATGGCTTTGTCCAGACTTCTTGTTCTATGAGGTTTAGAGGTATGGTTGTATATGACTCCCCACACAACTCCATAAGCAATCCTCACTAATCACAAAGTTTACTAGACAAGTAGGGAACAGAAGTAGATTGTCAGGCTTTTCTCTGTATCACACACACACACACACACACACACACACACACACACACACACACACACACATGCACCTACAAACAACTGGGAGTCAGAAATTTCACTACTGCATGTCTTTGGGATGTAGGAGGAAAATGGGGTTCCCAAAGAATACTACATTAACATTGGAAGGCATGCAGACTTTTCTGCTCCCTATTGAAATATCGTGACTCTTAATGCCAAGTCCCAAAACGCTGGAAAAAAACAATAAAATGCAGGAGAAGAGTGAATACAAAATATCATTTTTCTTCTTTAAATTTATTGTTTGCAGGAGGCAAGCTCCTCCTGCACCCCAAGTGTGTGGGGGACGAGTACCCCACCCTTCAAACTTACAAATACTAATTTCTTGATTGCCATGCCGATAAGAAAAGGGAATATTCCACAAAATGTTACTCTCAGACTTAGTATTTGTATGTTTGAATTTTCAGTCTTTCAGTCTCCACATTACAGAACTCATTTTATTGATTTTTGATGATTCAAACAGTTATTTCATTCTGAACAGAAGGCACCCAAGTAAAATCCAGAGCCAGTAAAACTCTTGCATCTCACTGCAACACTGTACCTACTCCATTTAACTTTACCTATGCTATTAAGGTTTATTAAGAAAATATACATGGTTAACATGCAAAATACACAGAAGGACCCACCTATACATTATTGCAAATGGCATTAATAAGTGAACATAGTGCCACTAATATACAGAGTACACAGCAAGGCATACATGTATGCTCTTATTCACACTATTAATGTTTAAAAGGTGCACACAAACCACTAACATACACACAAAGACTCACTTGTGCACTCTTACCCATGGCATTAATGTTTATTTAGTACAGACACCACTTCTATCATACAGACAGCACATCAGAACCTACCTGTGCACCCTTACCCATGGTATTAATGTTTAATTACCATACATAGCACCAGTATCATACAGACAGCACAGCAGAACCCACTTGTGCACCCATAACCATTGTATTGTTTATTTATTACTCACTACACCACTGTCATACAGACAGCACAGCAGAACCCACCTGAGCGCCCTTATCCATGGCATTAATGTTTATTTAGCACACATAGCATCACCACCATGCAGCCAGCATATCAGAACCCATCTGTGAACCCTTACTCACACTATTAATGTTTATTAAGTAAAGACAGCACCAGTAAGATACAGAGTTCACTGCAGAATTCCTGTGTACACTTACTCAATAGTAATACATTTTATTGTGTATATTCAATAACATACAGAGTGCGCAATAAGCATAGTCTGTGTACCCTAACCATGATATTATTGTCTATTAAGTGAGCACTGCACAACTAATACGCAGACATCAAAGCAAGACCAACCTGTACATCATTATCCATAGTACTAATGTTTATTAAGTGTACAAACTGAGCCTAACATACAGAAAATACAGCTGGAACACCTGTGATGAAGCTGTTTATAATATGACCCAAATGCAGTTGAAAAATACATGTTGTGCACATCTGCAGTGAACTTTCTGCATCTCGAGCCCAAGTTTAATTTATTTAGCCCCTTCATACACACACACACACACACACACACACACACACACACACACACACAAACACAGGTGTGTGTGTGTGTGTGTGTGTGTGTGTGTGTGTGTGTGTGTGTGTGTGTGTGTGTGTGTGTGTGTGCGCGCGCGCATATATTCATGTCAATGTGGTTTCTCGTGATGTAATCTACAAATACCCACTGTCCTAATGTTTAGATGTGGAACCTAATTTGACTAACATCTCCCACCCAGGCATTTAGATGTGAAACACTGCAAATTTAGATTTTTCACCCAAATGATAAGTTTCAGTAATTCCCTATGCTTAGGTTTTATCAGTCCTTTCAATCTATTTCAACAACCCTCCATGTCTAGATTTTAAACATCCCCTTCCACAAATAACTGTGACTTTAGCATGATGTAAGTGATGCCATGATGTGCAATATTAAGTAAGAGATGGCAGATCATATATGACAGTGCTGTTATGTGCTGTTGAAAGTATGCATATTTCTCATTACAGCACACTTTTCATAGAGCAGGCCATTAGTCATGTGTGCCATAACTTTGATTCTTTCTATGACTAGCCTTTGACATAAATAACCTGCACTAGTGAGGTCCCACACTGCACAGCACGGGTACCTTTCTCCTATTCTTGTGTTTTGTTATCTAGTCTTTGACATAAATAACCTGCACTAGTGAGGTTCCACACTGCACAGCACGGGTACCGTTCTCCTATTCTTGTGTTTTGTTATCTAGCCTTTGACATAAATAACCTGCACTAGTGAGGTCCCACACTGCACAACACAGGTACCTTTCTCCTATTCTTGTGTTTTGTTATCTAGCCTTTGACATAAATAACCTGCACTAGTGAGGTTCCACACTGCACAGCACGGGTACCTTTCTCCTATTCTTGTGTTTTGTTATCTAGCCTTTGACATAAATAACCTGCACTAGTGAGGTTCCACACTGCACAGCACAGGTACCTTTCTCCTATTCTTGTGTTTTGTTATCTCTAGTATGTATCATTCACTGTCAGATCTTGTCTTTCCTTTTCTAACTAACAAAGGCAGTTGGCAAAATTTATTTTCTAAACCCGAAATTATTACAGATCTGCTGGACATTTTCATTAATCTAAGGTATGGATGCTCCCAAACAGGTACAATGCAAATCTCAGAATATATATATTGTATATAAAAACCATGTCCCTACAGCAACAATTGGACATGCTCTGACAGACTGAAATGCCTGATGTGCTATTTCTAGCTGTGAGTTTTGGTTAACAGGCAAACAGTGAGATATCATGCTCGTCAACATTCATTCTTCCACATTCCCCTCAATTATTCTTCATACCTTAAAAGTCTAGTCCAGTGATACTCAGCTATTCACATGTTGGGCAGTCATTTAATAACTTAAATCTAATACTAATACCAATTTTCTAATACTGCAGGCAGAAATGATGTCTGCTAACTTTGTATCTTGGTTGTTATTAACCTGATATAGTGAATTTCAAGACAGAGGTGCTTATATTTGTTAAAAACACAGCCTGACAAGGATGAGTCGTAGACTTACTGATATCTTGACCATTCAGCCAAACCCATTGCTGGGATCCAGTAATAAGGTACTGTTGACTAGAGAGTGTCTGATTAAATAAGCTTGTTGTTGAAGTTGCGTTGCTGAGTTCGTATTTTACTTTGTTGTTTACCCTGAGTATGCTAAGGACATTGCAGCACCCATTCACTTTCCTTATAATGGAAGACAGTGCATCTCAAGTAAATCTATAAAAATAAAAACACTGAAATGATTTAGCTGTTTGAGTAACAACAGTTGATTGCATAGCAGCTGTGTATGTTTTCCTTCCTTGAAAAGCAAAGCCGGGTACAAAACAAAGCCGTTCATGACACAAAAAGAATATGAATGAAAAATGAAAATGAAGTCTCTGCACATTTCCTTTTCAGAGCAAATTTTCAAAAGAAGCATTTCAAAGGTAAAAGTCTACTAAGACTATATATGTGTCAACTGATTTGTGAAACTTAAATCTTGCAAGAAAAATGTCATCGTTTAGCAGAGTGATATTGCAAAGTCTGATATGATTGTTCAGTACAGCACAGATTCTGATACTTATTTTTTTATAATTATCTTATTTGCAGAGTGAACTGGTGCCAGTTTTAACAGGTCAGCATATTAGTTAGTCTTTTATCTCTGCTGTATCTACGTGCAGGCAAAAATGAATAAATAAAATGAAGCATGTGTCGAACGTTATCAAGGGAAGTCTCAGTTATATGCAAGGTTTATTCTCATGCATTATGTCATAGGCCATGTGGCTGCCTGAAAGATTTACCAGACTTGTTAATTTTCTACCCATAACTACATTTAGAAAGGTCTCTGATGCATTACAGGTCATTTACATTTACACAATTCAGGTAATTTAAGTTTAAACTATAGCTCTAATTTATAATATAGGTGCACAGTCACTGAAAGCTAGACCAAAGATGTTCTTTCTGACAATGTAATCTTTGCCAGGAGTTCTATTTTGTTGTTCGAAATATTGATAACTGTTGGTCACTGCTAACCCAGTAGAAAAGATTTTGTTTGTATTCCCAGGTTATGGCAGAGAAAAAAATATTACAATAATATAATGCTATTCTTAGTCTGAAACATGGATTATTGCAGTTTCATTGTCTCCAGCACTAGTACACGTCTGTACATTTAGAAGATAGCAAAAGTATATTACAGTGACAGACATCATCAAGACTATGGATCAGTACTACAGATTCAGTTATGAATAGTGTTATTTGCATATCTGGAAAATAAGTATTCCATGTGTAAGTCTAAGCATGCTAAACTCATAAGTATATAATGAATGGTCTAGTAATAAATTTTGTTTTGGTTAGTTTACAACTGTCAGCGAAACACTGTCAGCCTATTTCTTCATTATTTAATTTACTGAATAAAATCACATTTTTTAAGATCATTTACTAAAATCATTAATGTCTTTGTTTGATTTTACCTCTCAACAGATTTTTTTTTTCTATCCTGGATTTGGCCTTAATGCCTGCTCTTTAAACCTTACAAAAGTATCTGCCAATCATCCGATATTCATCAAATGCAACACTATACTCCTCTCTCGCTTCAACATTAAGCAACTGTTGTCTTCTAGGAATGTATGTAGTTTAAACTAGATAAACTGACAGTTGATTAAGGAATGTAAGTGCGCATTTTATAATGATAATGTATGTAGTATGTACATTAATCCGATTATCCCTAGGACATGAATAACTGCAGTGTATTGTTAAAGTCAAGTGCAGTTCCAACTCCTAAAGATTTAATAATTTCCATCTAAACATAATCATATACTGAAATACTGCGCAAACCAGTCACATCTCCCTTTGCTACTTGCTATGCCACCAAAACATGTGCTAGTCATTTGAAATTCAAGCAAGTCACTGAGGTCACTTGTCAGTTTCACAACCAATAACCAAACTTCATGCTCTAAAAGGTAGTGAGGTTTTCTCTCCAAATAAGTGAGAAACCCGAATATCTGTTCAGAATCTCTCTTCATCTAGTAATTCTGGAGGAATATTGTTTTTACGTGAAGGTTGAGTTATCTCTTTAAAAAGTTCCTTGTTAATTCTTGAAATAATTTTCATATGACAGTATCGCCTTCCAAATGACAAAACAGACTCAGAATGTCTCTCTGCTAAGGTGATCACTAAAATACCATTTGTGCTGTCATGTATGCTTTATCTTTATGCATACACTGCAGTTTGTCAGCATATGCTTATAAAATGTATCTTGGCTAAGACTGCCACCATTCTGTTCCCTCAGTGAATAGTCTCTATTGTGCTTTTTGTTTACAAACTCTGAATGGTTCTAGTCACTTTCTCTTTACAGGTCTGTATTAGACTTTCATTAAACTATGTTTAGATACAAGGATGACAAAGACTTATAGAATAATTCTTAAATGTAAAATATCATGAGTGCAGTGTTACCCACCATTTGCAAAAAAAAATAGTAACTTGCCTGAAAACTGCAAGGGATTAAGGTATAAAAATGCTGATTAAAAAGGAATTGGTGTGTCTCAGACAAAAACAATCAAGCAGAACTAGACATACGGTGACAGATGTCTGCTTCTCTGCCCTCAAGGAAGGGCACAGTAGACAAAAAGTGGATGGAAATGTACAATAATGTTTCTATTCATATCACTAGGTAGTTCATGCACATTTAAATGTGCATGTCAAATGTCTGGTGCCCAGTAGCACATAACAGTAACAACATTATGGAAAGACATATTGTACGGTCAGATCTTTGCTTAAGGCAATTATTTGAAAAGGAGGTTTACATTCATTTAACTGAATCACAAAACAGTTTTGTAGAAAAACATTGCCGCTAATATTCGAAATACAGATACCCGAGCAAGTTGTAAAGATGGTGAATTATTGAAACCGGGTAGACAGTCGCATTGTTTCGTTTTTTTTTTTTTTTTTTTTTTTTTTTGTAACATCTGAACACAGCCCAAAACCACCAAGCATGGAAGAGTCTAAACAAACACAAACATCTACCTGTTTGTACATTTTTGCAGGGGGGGCTAGCCCCCCCCGCAAATTATATATACCAACTCTGAGATTTCACTACAGTGAGGAAAAGGGTAAATTTCATGATCTTCACTGTACCGTGATCTCCATTCGAAAGCTTCAGCAACAGACTTCATAACGTCAACTTCACATGCACGAATGGCAGACTCTGTTCGTTCACATTAATTCAATAATACACAGTACAACATTTCAATCAGTCTTGTAACTGCATTTGTTCAAATAAAATCCCATATACTGCAATTCTGCAAAATTAATGTAAACTGAAGAGGAGCATTTTTGTACAGAAGAGTATGCCTTGGATAAAAAGGACTAACCTGAACTATTTGCAGTTTGATCTGTATTCTGGCTATGCATTTTCTTGCAGATACAGAGGTTACAACATATCAAAATATCCTAAGAAATCATAGCTGTCAACCTTCCATCACCAAAATGAGGAACACTAGCCTTCATAATATTGAACAAATGGGCAAAATATGGAATACATACTAATGGCTTGCTAACAACTTCAATCAGAAAGGTCATAGAATGGTTAAAATATACTGGTTTTAGTTATAAAAAAGATGTTCTAATGAAGTAATATGATTTATTTCTAGTTACCATGAATATCAGTTAAAAAATTCCTAACACTGAATGTGTGACAGACACTTTCAATGTGAAACTTCGAGGAACATGAGCTTTTTAAGACCCCAAATGATGTATGTTCCTCTTAATGAGGTACACTTCAGCGGTATGTAAGGAATTTAAAAAAAATTGTAAAGTAGTATATTTGAAATTCATTGAGTTCATTTAATTACCTATTATTGTTGTCAGAAGGACCAGCTAGCAAGGATTACAGCCCCTAATGTGAAGAACGGCACTTGTTTGGGCAATTTACCAAGAATGTTGACAAGTGAATGCATTTCAGATGTTTGCATTTTTTTTATTCTTTTTTGCCATTGTTTAAAACAGATACTATGGAAGACCTATTATTATTGTGAAGATTGGGTGAAGATAGATTAAGGCTGCCAGCCTAGCCAGATAGAATTTTGGAGATGATTCTGTCATCTGTAAATATTAATGTAAACCACAGGCTTGTTGTCTTAAATGGTAAAAATAGTGTTACATGTGGAACTGAAGAAAATGTAACAGTGCACTCTACTGACCAAGTAAAGCAAGTTGTGACCCTTTGATGTAAACATGGCTCTGGCTGGTCTAGATGAAGGAATTCTTGCTATTGTTTTAAGGCCAGAGTTAATGGCCAGAATTTGCATGCATAAATGTCCTTAATGGCTTTGCTTCCTGACCTGGCATGAGCTTACTAAAGAATGTAGCATGGAAGTCTGGGAACCCCAGGAAAGTGTGAAGAATGATGTAATGTAAATCAGGACTGTAATATCAATTTAAACAGAGAGAATCAGAGAGCATTAAGCATTTTTGTCTTGACCATCCAACTCATCAGCACTGCCTTGCTCTATATGTAAGTTTATCTTAGACTTGTGTTTTCTCTTAGAAATAGCTAGAAACTAAAATGATTAGTTTTTCTGTGATATCAGAACTGTACTACTGAATTATTTTAAGTATTTCTCTGTGATCTCTGAACTCTTGACTAGCACTGTATAGTAAAAAGTATTGTCTTGTGTTTGGACTATTTATTAAATATTTTTAAACCCTTTCAACTGTGGCTGTTTTTGTAGAGATAATTTAAGCTCTTTAGAGTACTTGCATGC
>NC_056737.1:759969123-760014123 GCF_019279795.1 Protopterus annectens
CGGTTGGAGAAAAATGTATTAATTGTCTGATTACACTCTAACATGAACAGGGCTGTGATATGACCCTGTTAGGACACAGCTGATAATGACTACTGCTCTCAACTGCACCCATTCTAAAACCAGCCCTGTTCAGATGTGCTGCTGTAGGTTATGGGGGGACTGGAGATTGTGTGATTATTACTTCTTTAACTTTCATCACAGTCAAACCTTACACGTGTGCGCAGAAGGTCATTATAGCTTGTGACTGGGCCGAGGGCAGTGTGGTCATTGTTTCTTTTACTTTTCTCACAGACCTCAGAGATGTACTAATGTTATTACAGCTTATGTAGGGGCAGTATACTGTTTATGAGCAACAAAGTAGAAAATATTACTGTCATCATTAATTTTTTTTTCACTTTCCTCACAATCATCTTAATCATAATTTCTGTTCAAGCCATCAATGATGAAAAGGTTGTTTACAAAGAAAATAAATAAAATTAAAATGTAGTTCAGAGCATATAGAAAGTTTAGCTTACTGAAAAAGCTAAAGAGTAAAGCAAAATGTGAGAAAAGGAAGAAAAAAGTAATGTGCATGGTGTGGGGAGCCCAAGATGGGAGGAAACATAGGGGAGGACTGGAGTGTGTGGGGGGTGAGAGGGGCCAAAACAGTAGGCCAAGGGCTCCATTTCTCCTAGCTCCAGACCTGTACATATAGTTGTTGTATCAGTGTTGCAACTAAATGCCAGTAACTGTAAATGCCACTTTGTGAGATGGGCCAGCACAGTGTGGTACACAGGCCTATTATAATATACAGCATTGTAGCTACAGGTCAGTCTGTGGGTGCTACTCCTAAACGTCCGCAGCATGAATTAAAAGGTTGCTTAGAAGGGGTGGCAATGACAGAGTGATACGTAGACAGGTAGTGTCTAGGGGCCCCCAAAATGACATTTGCTGGGGGCCCCCAGAATGCTAACACCGGCCCTGATATTTGCACACACACACACACACACACACACACACACGCACACACATGGGTCTACTTCAAAAGATCGAAATTTCACAACAACAAACCTCTGACCAACAAAGACCAGAGGATCGAAGTTGTAAAATACCAAACCTAAAAAAAAAAAAAAAAAAAAAAAAAAAAAAAAATCTACCAAGTGAAAACTTCTTATTTCATGTTTTTGCAGGGGGCAAGCCCCCCTGCCCCCCCCCACACCCTACTATTTAAATATACCAACTCCGAGATTGCACTACAGTGAAGAGAATGGTAAACTTCCCATTCTGCACTGTATGGCGATCTCTTTTTACAAGCTTTGATATTTCACAACTTGGATCACCTGGTCTTCACAGATCAGTGATTCGATGTTGTAAAGTTTTAGTCTTTTGTAGGGGACCCATATATAAATATATATATATATATATATATATATATATATATATATATATGGGTGTACTTCAAAACATCAAAGTGCCAGAATATTGAATCTTGCTTCATCAAGATGACTTTGCTAAATCTTAAGTACATTAAACACCTGGAACAACTAAAACTAACCCCAGGTAAACAACCACTTGACTACCAGGACAAGACAAAAAACAGCAAAACAAAAAGATCGTCCTAGTGGTGGGCTTCCCCACACACCCTAACAAAATAGACCAACTCTGAGATAATACTATAGTAGGGAAGGGGCAAGGTTGACCATGTTGGCCATGTGGTTCTTTTCCTGGGGTTGATTTTCACTGTTCTGGGAGTTTGATGTACTGAAGATTCGGCGAAGTCAACTCAATGTAATGGGATTTAATATTCTGATATTTCCATGTTTTGAAGGGCACCCATATATATATATATATATATATATATATATATATATATATATATATACACACACACACACACATATATATATATATATATATATATATATATATATATATATATATATATATATACACACCACAAACACCACACACACACACACATATATATATATATATATATATATATATACACACACACAGAGATAGAGAGAGAGATAGAGAGAGAGCAAGCGACAGAAAGATGGTGTTACATCAAAATTATGGAACATCAAATTGCATATGGTCAGGACCATATGATCAAAGTTCCATAATTTTTAAAACAAAAAAAAATAAATAAAACGCTGTGGTTTTGCAGGGGGCAAGCCACCCTGCATCCTCAACACCCTCTGCTAATTATAAAAACCAACTCCAAGATCACACAACAGTGGGGAAAGGGTAAATTCCCTGATGCTCACTTTACCGCAGTCTCTACAACATCAGAAAGTCAATTACATGGTGTCAACTATATGAAGTTTGACTTTATGAAAAGTAAATTTTCGAAATGGGAAAGAATTTGAGTGGTCACCACACACAGTAGAATTACAACTTCTGTAAGGAGAAAGAAAGCACAATTCCTAAAGTATCCTGTAGCAAAACGATCTCCACTGTCAGAATTTATTCATTCATCAGACATTCATTTTAATGAACATTTTTAAAAACAAAAAACTCTTTATTTGTATTCTGTAAGGAGTGAAGGAAACCAAATGTAATTATAAATGAAGGAGTGTAACAGTCGGACTGTGGTAGCTTGAATGATTTAAGCAAGCAATAATGCCTGACAGGTTGTGTGTTAATGTGTAATTAATGTCCATCCAGGGGTGTTATGAGGCCCAACACTGCAAGCAGAAGGCGTCTACACCTCTGGAAGGGTGTTAATCACACATTAACACACACCCTGGATGGCATTATGGCACTTAGAGAATGGGCTTTCTGTAAAATTGTTGTATTTTACTTACTTGTTTATATATATTTTTATTGTTATATATTTTTATATATATTTTTGATGTAAAATGGTTCCAACTTCTAATGTTTCAAACCTGCTGTAGTACGTTAATGGTGTTTACATCCAAAATATAACAATTTAAAAATGCCCTGGTTTTTATTTTATTTTTTGGTTCCTTACTCCTAAAACATTTGGTTTGTTGCGAGTTATTTGAAATTGACGTCACTAAATAATGACATAGATTTGAGTTTCAGACTTTTATTTTCTTCAGAAAATTCATGTTAACAGACATCCTTTACTTAAGAAAGTTTGCAATTTTATAAGAGCAATAATTAAAATCTATTTGTATTGTTGAGCATTTGTACCCCTTTTACTTTAGGCTTTATCCAGATATCTTCAGCTGAAAGGTGCAGAGGTATGCAAACATCTTCACTGATGCTGCTGCCAGCAGTCATCTCACTCACTAACACCTCTGTTTCAGAAAATGCATGCTAATGGAAACCCTGTTATTCTAGCAAATTTCTAAGTTTATAAGAGCAATATTTAAAATCCATTCCTATTTTTGGTCCTTTGTTCCCCTGTTATTTGTGGCTCTATCTAGATTTCTTGTGCTAACAGTTTGAGAGGAATGGCTGAGAAACACAGAAACCTTAGTGGGTGGAGTTTGATTTTTGTACTTCCAGTTCACTCCAAACTCGCATTACCCTCCCTAAAGAAGTTTCACTTCAAAAACAGACAAGCAATATGGCATAAAAAGAAGTATCATCAGCCAGTCCCCCATCCAAATGCTGACCACACCTAGCCCTGTATAGTTACGAAATCGAGCAAGATCAGGCTCATTCTCACCATTCTTTCTTTCTATTCTTTACACAAATTATAGATGTTCATTAAGACCAGTATCTAAACAACTGCAACAGTTAGTTCCTGCTATATTTCATGTGATAAACATCTGTAGTATGCACAACATTAAAAAAATCACCCAAGCAATATGGCAAGTATTACCAGATGGTTTCCCACTGAAATGCAAACCAAGACCAGTCCTGCTTAGATTCCAAGAGCAGGTTAGTTCAGGTTAATCAAGAATAATAAGACCATACATTTTTGTTCTTGACTTAATTTCTTGAAATATTTGGGGTTTCTTATACTACGATGGGAGTGGACCACATTCGTAAGTCAGGGTATAATTAAAGTTCATGAATTAGTATTGTTGCAATCTTTGATAGCCAAAAGTGCTCTTTTCAACATCTCCAATGTGCTCAGAACTGACTCCTTCTGCAAGTCATATGGAGATACATAAAATCAATAGCATATCTAAATTAGACCCATACTGCTATTGGAATTGCCTGGGTATCTTTCTTCTACATTCATTTCTGTCTGCAAATCCTGATATTTTATGACTTTGTGTCTCTCTGTATGAGAGACTGTAATCACTAGTTATAGCAATATCAATGATCAGTGCTACTTTTGTCTTTTTTCATGGAGTACTATACCTGTTTTTCTGTCATCTGTTTTTTGAACTGTTGGTAATGGGTGCTCCCATGTGATGTACACTTCACCTTTCTCTCTTTTCTTTGTGGTTCATGTTTCCAATGCTTTTCAGCTAATTCTATATTGTAGTGTTTGCACAATCCCCAATGCAACAGTTTTGCCACATTACTGTGCTTTTCAGTGTTCAAGTCCTCTGCCATGAGTATATAACACCCAGCAACAAGGCGTGAAACTGTTTCCAATTCTTTTTTACAGAATCTACATTTGTCTGTCTCTCATTTTCAATGGACTTTGTAAGTCATCATGCACATAGTCCACTATCCTGAGCTGTCATTATTAACCTTTCATCCTTTCATTGTAACTCACCTCCTCTTAAATATTCGTGTCAAATCTTGATCAACATGAAGTTGGTGGCAGAGTGGAACAGCAGGTAGCATTGCTACCTCACACCAAGAGGTTCTCTGGTTCGATTTTCGGCTGGAGTACTTTCTGTTGGAGTTTACATTTCCACCCTGTGTTCATGTGAGTATCCCCCTGAGTGCTCTGGTTTCCTCCCACATACCAAAGACATGCAGTAGGTGGACTGGACACTCTAAATTGGCCAAAGGTGTGAATGTGTGCATGAGTATGTAGCATGGAAGAACATCTACTGCAGGGCTAGCAACTGATGGTGTGAACCTTGACCCTAGATGATTGTCACTGTTGAAGTGACACCCTGACCCCATGTATAAAAATTGAAAATGTGGTTGTGGATGGATGGATTGTTCCAGGAGGTTTCTATATTTGCTGCTATATTCATGGCTTTTCCACATTTCCTTTTTTCTCATCTGATCCTTCTCTTTATATTCTTTGTTTTATTTTTGGCATATTCAGTTACTGTCTGATTTTTGTCTACTTCTGGTTTGATTTCCATTCCCACTTGACACTGGAATGCGTCTGTTAAACTAAACAGAGAGGTTATTTTAGCCTTCCCTCCTCATGTTTTAGAACTTTCACTACCTTTGGATCTCATGAGGTCATCAAATATGTATACAGTCCCATGACTGCAGCTCTATACATGTAATCAGTTTTGAGGAGGACCATACGTCCTTCAGAGCGTGGAATATATATATTCTTGGTATACACTGAATTTTTTATATATCATTTGATAAGCATGAAACATTTTTCTTGTTTTTATGTCCAACTGGTCCAATATATTTTGGAGCCATACATTACAACAGGAAGATCAAATTGGATTATAACTTGAAATCTATTCCTATATGTCAAGGCTGTTTTTAATATTAGTTTTAGGCTTCTAAAGTATTCCTTACTGAGTTTTATTCACATTTGTTAGTGTTTTATTGCTGATCCTTCACCAGTTCCCAAATATTTATACACTCTTTCATGCTAAAGTTCCTTTATATCACATTCCTGTCCCAAACTGTTATTTTCTTGGTACTGCAACTTTCCCGGTTTAAATGTTGCTTTTGTATATTTATCAAGACTAAATGTCATTCTTATATCATCTGAGACAGTTTTAACCACATGCAATTGTGCTTTCAACTTCTCATCTAGTGAACTATACAATTTTAAGTCACCCACTAAAAGTAGATGAGAAGTCCTTAAGCAAGGTTGTTTTCTGGGAGTCAAACTGCAATCAAGACTTAATCTGTTAAGTAAACAGCTTAATAGGTTAAGGGCAAGACAAAACAACTGCAGTGACAAAGAATCACCCTGGAAAATCCCACTTTGAATTTTTATTCCTGGGATAATAATTTGTTCTTTGTCATGGCTTAATTGCAAAGTGAGTTGCCATTGTTTTATGGTCACTGTGATGTAGTTGATTAATGTAGGACGTATCGTTTACATTTGTAACCAAATTATCCATGAATGTGGGATGCTGTCAAATGCTTTTTTATAACCTCTCCATGCCATATTTAGATTCCACCCCTTTTCACAATTCTCTCTAATTATTTGGCAACAAATGATCCATTGTTCCATATGGCTTTCTTTTGTTACCCTTTTGTTCTATTGCCAATTGAGTTTTCTTCTAAATGATTATAAACTCTGCATCAGTTCCAGTATATAGTTTATACATCACGGTCTGTACCTTGTAGGATGTCTAACAGGTTCACTCTTAAGAACGGGTATGATTTTTCCTGTTGTTAACCAGGCTGGTGTCTGTTCAGGATGTGCATATAAGTAATTCTTACTCAGGGCTAAATCTTTGTATAAAGATGTTAAAACTTTTAGTCATAAGTTAGGTACTGCATCTGGGGCTGCTGTTTTCCAATTACAAGTTTTTGTTAATTTAGTTTCAATTTCCCTGGCTATTATTTCATCTAATTTCATATCCTGTATCCTTACTGTTTCTTAATGTTTCTATCAATTCAGCATCTTTGTTATGTTCCACAGAGTCTTCATAAATATATCTCAAAAATATGTCTATTTCTTCTTTTTGGTGGTATTTCTATTCCTTTTGCTTTATTTCCCAGTTCTTTATAAAAACTTTTTTGGGTACTCAATAAACTGCTTATTTTGTAAATGTCCTTTATATTTATCTGCAAAACTTCTAAGTTTTTCTGCCTGTGCTGATATCTTTAGTTTATTATTTGCAATAGTGTATGAAAGACAGGGGTATGTTCTGATATTATGCATTGTTTTTACGCGTCTATATTATTTCTTCAACAGCTTAGGTTGTCGAATGCTCAATGATCGACACCTAAGCATCGAAGTTTCAAAATTACAAACAGCCATATAAGCGAATTCTTTCCTCAGGAAAGAATTTGCTTGGCCATTATTGGGGATATGCCCTTTCCCCACTGCAGAGTAATCTCGGAGTTGGTATATTTAGTTAAGGGGAGTGTGGGGGGCACAGCCTCCCACTATATTTAGATTGAAAAGTTCATTTTATTTCCGGCCAGCCTAGAGAATTCTTTCCCAAGGAAAGAACTTGCATATATGGCCGTTTGAGATTTTGAAACTTCGATGCTTAGGTATCGATCATTAAGCATTCGACAACCTAAGCTGTCGAAGAAATAATATAGACCCATTTTTACCATGTCTATTTTTCAAAGTATTTTTGTTGATCTTTTCTCACTTCTATATTCTTCTAATACTGACACTTTTTGTCTTAATTGCTTTATAGTTTTCTCTGCTCGACAGTGGCACAGGAAAATAATTTTCTTGGGTGGCGAAAGCCAGGGTACCTTTGGCTAGGCTTATATAGGCCCTAGGGCCAGTAGCCTAGTACCTACCTATGAACCTATGAACCATGATGGCATTTTATTTCATAGGATCATTGGATCATAGGAAGTTACTAGGCTATTGGCCCTGAGGCCTTTATCAGCCTAGCCAAGAGTTTGGCCCATGTTTAAACAAGTCAGCACCCAAAGCCCCTTGTCCAGCAGGGACACAGGTGGAATCCCAGGGTTGCATTTTCTGTTTCCCATCCAGTTATCCAGGTTGCGCTTGAATAGGGATAATGAGGTACTCTACTTGATGTGGAGAGGGAGTCTATTCCACAGATGGGGAAGTTTCTAGGACACAAATCTGTTCCACCAACAAATCCTATTGATGTCAGTGATCAGGTCGAGGTCACGCATGAGGCTTACTCGAGTGGATCTTGACTTGCGGATATGCAGCAGTCCCATCAAGGCAGATCTAAGATTGCTATGTATGCCAGATAGAGGTCAACTCTGAAGAATCTGTATGAAACTGAGTAGAGGGACAGGGCTTTCAGCCCATTTGTGTAGGGTAGATGTTTGAGGCCCTGGATTCTTCTGGTGAGGAACCTCTGTGGTCTCTCCAGCTGCTGCATGTGCTTTGTGATGTACATGCTGAAGGAGGCATTGTACTTAATAATTGGCCTTATAAGGGAAGAATATAGGGATGCTATGACCTCCTTGTCCCTCTATGAAATACCCTTACTTATGAGGTGGGCTATGTAGAAAGCTTTCCATACAAAGGAAGCAGCATGGTGGTCAAAAGGCAGGTTGCTATCAACCTGGGGTGCCCGAATCCCTCACAACTGATTGCGTGCTTAGGATGTTGTTATTAATGTGATAATACGTGGGGACGTCACTCTCCCCAAAGGGGATGATGATGATGCATTTTTTGGCATTCAGCTTGAGGCCATGTTTCTGGCACTAGTCATTTGTTTGGGTGAGACCATCTTGGAGGATGTCCACATCACTTGGGGAATTGATGACCATGCCCAGCTTGCAGTCATCTGCAAACTTGGTCATCCATAGCCCACTGGTTTTGGCCTGCACCTCAGAGAAGTATATTCGAAATAACAGCGGCCCCAAGACCGATCCCTGGGGTACACCACTCGTTACGGGTCTACTGCTTGAGGTGGCTTCCCCTGTTTTGATTAGGGGGTTCTATCAGTGAGCCAGTTTGCTACCCATCTGGTAACATATGGATTGATGCCTAGTTGAGAGAATTTATCTATTATGCCAGAGTGGGGAATAGTGTTGAAGGCTTTGACCAGGTCAAGGTAGGCAGTGTGCACCATCTTCTGCTCATCCATGGCTTTGGTGACTGTCTCAAGAAGTCAACCAGATTTAACAGACATGACCTCCCCTTGACAAATCCAAACTGTGTGGGGTCTAGTGTTTGGAGGTTGCCAATGTCTCTGTTAATGAGGTCTATGATAATCCATTCCATGGCCTTGCCCATCAGGCTTGTTAGGCTATGGGTCTATAATTTTCCGGATCAGTGGATGCTCCACTTTTGTGTAAAGGGCTGACAGTGGCTATCCTCTACTTGGCTGGGACAAAGCTGGTACTCAGGCTTTGTTTGAATAGGGTGTCTAATGGTGCTGCAAGTTCATGCCTGAGTTCATGTAGGGTGCAGCCTGGGATGTTATCGGGTCCCATGGTGGCTGTACGTTTTGCCTTTGAGAGGGCAGTGATGACCTGTTCCCTAGAAATAAGGGGAGGGGGGCAGGTACTGGGTATGTCCTGATTTACTGATGGGGGGGACAAAGGGGTGAAGTTTTTACTGAATCTGTCAGCCAGTAGGTTGGCTATATCTACAGCATTTGTGTATGTGGTGTCCTTGACCACCAGTTCTGACAAATCTGGGTGCTTCCTTTGAGATTGCAGACATATGTGAAGAAGGCCTTATGATTGTCTCTAGTAGATGTGGACAATTTGGACTCAAAGTTGGTTTTAGAGGATTTCACTAGTGCTCTTATTTGCTTGGTCAGGCTAAGGTGAGATTGCTTCCAATTGGGCACCTGCTCCTTCTTGGTCCTGGACATCAATTTATTTTCTTTCGTTATATAGTTTATTTATTGCGGATGTTCACCAGACAGGTTTACTCTTCCTTGCGGAGGATGATTTTCTCCTGTCAGGTATTCCTGATTCCATGCATCTATATAAGTGCTTGTGTAGTACTTTGATGTAGAGTTGGACACTGGTGCCAGTTCCAACAGAGGGGGAGGGGGCTGTGAAGCTGTTTATACCATCCCTCAGGAGGTTGTAATCAGCTTTGAAGAAGTTTTTTTTGTTTGCCCTAGCTGGAGCAGGGTCAGGGGAGATGCTGACTTTGAAAGTGACTGCTTTATGGACAGATCTTACCAGGGAGGATGATACTGTAGTGGTACTGCAGTGGTTACTCATGTTGATTAATACCAAGTCCAAGATATTATCACATTTTGTGGGGGTATCAACTAGCTGTTCCAAGGCATTTGCACTGATAGAACTGAGGAATCTCTGGGCATTTGCTTTCTGGCATGAGTAGTTTTTCCAATCTATGGTTTGGTAGTTAAAGTCATCCAGAATCAGGGTAAAGGGTTGAATCTTGATAGATTCAAAGACATCCAGATAGGTGGAGTGGACATCTTGAGTCAAAATTGAGGGCCTGTAGCTAGTTATGATTTGAATAGGGGTCTTGTCAACTGTTACCTGCACCTGGAGTGTCTCTTGTGTGTCATAATGTTTGATCAGCCTGGAGGTGTGTGTGTGTCTCTAATATATATTAAAACTCCACCTCTTTTGGCTTTGCTGCCCACAGTTTGGGGTCTGAATGTATGATAGGATGAGTAACCAGGTAAGGTTGGGGTGCTCTCCTCAGCTTTGAACCAGGTTTCTGTGACTCCATAAATGTCAGCATCTTCCAGGGTTAAGAATGCTTCCAATGAGTGCACTTTCATGTTTAGACTCTTAGCGTTTAGCTGCATGACCTTTAATTTGCATTTTATTGAATTTTTTATGCTGGTTTTATCGCTCTCAGGATTTTTCCTAAAAAAAGCACTATGGGGGAGGCAAGGGCCTTTGCAAGAAGCCTGAAGCCCAAGTGAGACAAATGCAGGCCATCTCTAGCAAAGTATCATGGTCTGTCATATCTTCCCAGGCTGTCAAGTACTGGATACCCCTGGAATGACCTAATATCAAAACCACCAAATTGATTAAATACTAGGTCAGCTGTCCTAGCTGACTTCCAAAGGTGAGAATAAAACTTTGATTCTTGTGTCTATAAGGTGAACCCCTTAACCATTATACCTACACCCCTTCCTTTCCCTTGTTGCTCTATGTTTTTGTGGTAAGAATGTATATGTTAATTTGGCTGCACAGTAATATCCTATTTACTTCTGTTATACCACATACATTTCTGTTAATAGTCTTGATTACTGTGATCAGCTGTTTTATCAGGCTTCTAACATTTTAGGTCTTATTTACATTCTGTAATCCATTTCTTTCATTGATCTGAATATGTCTATCCATCTTTATTAAATCAAGAAACTCTTCTCTTAGATCATTTTCTTCTAAACTAAGAGCACATTCTTTGCTCTCTGTTTTCTGCAGCTATTCTACAGAAAGTTCCAGAACATCTTCCTCTGACATATCCTCTTCAGCTGCATCCTATGTCATCTGGTGCTCATTCGTATGGGAACTCATTGGCCCATCAATCCACAACATTGCTTGTGTCAAAGTTGCACGTTTCCTGCTCCTGCCCTTGCTGTGTAACTCCAACTGAACTGTTGTACTGGTTTCCTACTGAAAGCTCTAGGGCATCATCATGTATCAAGTCATTAGATGCTTCTTGTTCTACATGTTTCTCCTTAGTTTGGGGGTGCATTGCTCCATTATGCTGTGACATTTTATTTCACATTTAATCCATAACTTCAGTTCCTGTTTCTTTAACTTCTCCATTGCTAATCATCTCTTTCACTTTCCCCCTTTGTTTTTTTTTTTTTTTGTAAAATTTTCTATATCCGGGTGCCTTTGCCTGTTTCTCTTCAAATATCTTTGGTGCTGAGTTTTTGTATAGATTAGTTTTGCATAAATATTGCACCATATCAAATCTTTTTAGGTTCATAGGTTGGTACTAGGCTATCGGCCCTAGGGCCTATACAAAACTAGCCATAACAATTCCCTGGATATTTCTTCCCACAATATTTACTTCCCTGGACCCCTGTCTAGCAGGGTGATTGACATGATCTCTGGGGTGAATTTCCTATCTCCCATCCAATCGTTAAGGTTCCTTTTGAAGAGGGCCAAGGAGGCGCTCTGCTTGACATGTATGGGCAGTCTATTCCAGAGTATGGGGAGTCTCTGGGTACTCCATAACTTCAGTTTCTATTTGTTTAACTATTACCTTACTGATCCTCTGTTCTACATTTCCCTTTGTGTTCTTACTTTTTTATACTGTGAATTTTTTCATATCTCTTTCAAATATCTTTGGAGCTGCTTTTTTGTATTAATTAGTTTGGTTTCCTCCTTTACATAAATATTGCACCATATCAGATCTCTTGTTCTTTCTCATGTCCATGTTTCTTTCTTATACCTTTCAAAAAAATCTGGGTTTTGTTTTTTATATTTTTGCACTTCCTCTTTCGCTTCTTTTTCCAGGCAGCCCAAAGCTGCTTTGTCTAGGTACATGTTAATGAATGCAAATCTGCATTTGAAGCTTTTGACAGTTTTTCTTATGCAAGTGTTTTTCTTTGCTCTAATGTCTCAGTTAATCTTTTTGAATATCTTCTATCTGAAAATTCTAGGCTTCTTCCATAATAGTAACAATACATAATTTCTTCCTTATCCTCGGTGGTCCACACTATCATCTTTTGGCTCTTTTTGGTATGTCAGGTCATTGTGGACTACCACTTCTTTCTATAACAGGGGAGTCATCCCCTCCCTGAAACTGGCCTAACCCTATTGTAAGAATGTTTCCATGTCTTGAAGATTCTACTCTGTCATTTTTTCCATTACTGGCACAAGCGCGCACACCAAGATTGGGCACTTTTTTATCCTGGGACCTGTGCACCCAGCTGTCTTTATTTTTTAACCTACATCTCTCCATCATATAGTCTATATAAGATGCAGTCTATATATGGGTGTCAGCTTGGTGAGATTTTATGAAAACAGGGTCCAGCATGAGAAGGTGCTCACCAAGACTTGAGGCTGAATTCGTTTCCAGCAATTCTACTCTCCTTTTCTTGCTGATTTCATTATCTCTCCATTTTGACCTTTGAATTCTTCTTTGTACAAATTATAGATGTTTACTGAGACCAGGTTAATAAATTCATAGGTGTTTACAAGGTTAACAGCCACAAGGGATATTTTAAGTCTAGCCATGCATCGCAAATCTCTGACAAGTTCTGGTACTCTTGATAAGTGTAAGCAGGGTCTTGGGAGATGAAATATTTACAAGCAGGGGCCTGGTAGATGAACCATTTACAGGTTGCCTGTGTCCATTAGAGTCATAGGTGCCAAGCCAGGGAAGAATTTCAAGTTCCCTATCCAATTGTCCAAGTTACACTTGAGTTTGGGTAGTGAGGAACTCTGCTTCACTTGGCTGGAGAGCCTGTTCTAGAGACTGGGTAGACTCTGGGATACATACCTGTCTCTCCAGCAGGTCCTAGTTATATCACAGGCAAGGTTTAAGTCTTTAAAATGGGTAATCCTGGTATCATTTGTTTTGTGGATATGCAAAAGGACCATCAGAGTGGGGCCTGACAATGGCCTGTATGCCAGGCATAGATATCTCCTCAACAGCCTGTAGGAGACAGAATACAGGGATAGGGCATTGAGACAGTCTGCAAAGGACATGTTACTTATGCCCTGTATTCTTTTAGTGAGGAACCTCTGTGACCATTCCAGTCGTTGGATATGCCTGGTTAGGTACGGGCATTGTACTCAATGACAGTTCAGATGAATGACAAATATACTGGAACAATGACTTCTTTGGATCTAGATGCCATACCTTTGTTTATAAGTTGCACAACATAAAATGGTTTCCTCACTACTGTAGACATGTGATGTCAAAGGTTAGATTACTGTCTATGTTTGTCTGTAAGTCCTTGACTACTGGGTCAGCTCTAAGAGGTGTGTTGTCAATATGATAGTTACCAAGAGAGGATGATTTTCCCCAGGGATACTATTATGCATTTCTGGGCATTTAGTTTTAATCCATGGCTCTGACACCAGTTGTTTGTCTGTGTCAGCCCTTCCTGGAAAACATTTATGTCAGTGTGTGATGCAATAACAGCTCCCAGTTTGCAATCATCTGCAAATCTAGTCCGCTAGACACCACTGTCATTGGTCTTGACTTCTGAGAAGTAAATGCTAAAAAGGAGCAGTCCAAGAACTGATCCCAGAGGGACTCCACTTGTGACTGGCCTCTTTGTAGAGATGGACACTCCTATTCTAACTTCCTGAGTCCTATCTGTGAGCCATTTTTCTATCCATCGGGTGACATACTGGTTTGTACATAACCTCCTGAGTTTGTCAACAATAACTGAGTCGGGTATTGTGTCAAATGCCTTGGCCAGGTCAACGTAGGGAGTGTGAACCATTTTGCCCTCATCTATTACTTTGGTGACCTTCTCAAAGACGTCTACCAGGCTGAGTAGGCATGACCTGCCCTTGGCAATACCAAACTGGGTTGAGTCCAGTGTCTGGATGTTTAATATATCAATATTGATCACTTTCATGATAATTTTCCATGGATTTGCATGTAAGACTAGTGAGACTTATGGGTCTGTAGTTTCCAGGGTCTGTAGATGGTCCACCTTTGTACAGAGGGATGACTGTTGCTGTTCTCCATTCATGAAGCACAAAGCCTGTTTGGAGGCTACAGTTGAATAGTAATCCCAGATGGCCTGATAGGTCATTACTCATGATATTTACAATGCATCCTGGGATATTGTCTGGGCCCATTGATGCAGTATTCTTGGCTTTAGAGGGAGCATTAAGGGCCTGTTTCCTAGTGATAGCAGTGGGGGTTATATTTGATAATATTTCCTGAGGGAAGGTTGAGGAGGACAAAGGGGTAAAGTTGGAGCTAACTTTGTTAGCCAGTAGGTTTGCTATATTTTCCAGCTCAGAATAGGTGGCTCTACTTACAATGAGTGTTGCACACAACTGTATTTTGCCTTTGAGGTTGCAGACATAGATAAAGAATGCCTTGTGGGTGTCTTTGGCATTGGAGGCCAAATTTACCTCAAATGTGGCTGTGATAGACTTTATCTGTCCTTTGAGTTGTTTTTTTAGTTTGATAAAAGTGCTTTTATCCTGCTGGGTGCTACACCTCTTAATTTTTGCCATGATTTCTTTTCATTCTGTTATACAGCCAATTGATTTTGTGATTCCACCAGGGTGGCTTGGTTTTTTTGAGTTAGTTCTGTACTTTTTCCTGGTAGACACAGCTGCATCTGTGCAGCTATTAACATGCTTATATAGTGTTTCTGTGAACAGTTCTGCATAGACAGCAATGTTCTCAGGGTTTATGAGGGCTTGACATTTTGCCAGGTTATCGCTTAATAGCAGGAAGTTAGCCTTAGAGTAGTTCCTGAATATTACAGGGTTAGCTTTGGATCCAGGTTTTATTTTTACTTTAAAGGAGACCATTTTGTGGTCTGACTTTACCAGGGAAGACATTACACTAGGGGATGTGCAGCACTCTGCCATATTAGTGAAGACCAGATCTAGTATGGTTGTACCCCTGGTTGGTGTACTGACACTCTGGTCCAGGGAGTTTGTGTTTACAAAATCCAGGAATCTCTATGCTTATACATTTGGTATTGCACAGGATTCCCAGTTAATAGTTGGGTAATTAAATTCACCCAGAAATATGGTATTGGGTTGGATGGTGACTGTTTCCAATAAGTTTAAATACATGGTATGGGTTTCCTGGATCATAGACGGGGACCTTTAGCTTGAAAGGAAGTGATTTTGAATTTTGCCTATAGTTATTTGAACATGGAGTAGCTGAAGTGCATTGTCCTCTTTGTCCAGCCTTGAGGTATATTAATTTTTTATGTAAATTGAGACACCTTCACTTTTAGTCCCTGTCTGTATAGTAGCTGGTCTAAATGGGTGGAAGGCATTATAACCTTGCACTGTTGATGTGGTTTTGTGGCTTTGAATCATGTCTCAGTGAACGCACAGACATCAGCTTTCTCTAGGGTGAAGAGAGAGCTTCTAGGGAGTGGAGTTTTTTGTTTAGACTCCTGGCATTGAACAGTAATACCTTTAGATTTTCTTGGCTTTGATTTGCTATGTCAGAAGTACTTTCAGTTTGGCATTGGCTAAAAAAGGTACTACAGGGAAATCAAGGTTTTAGCTAATATTTGAAAGCCTGGATGAGAGAAGTGCAGTCCATCCCTGCCAAAGCAGTGTGGTCTGTTGACCATCTCCTTCCATGCTGACAAATATGCGTGAATGTGTGGTTCGTGTTTCCAATGTTTCTCAGCTACTTCTATAGTGTAGTATTGGCATAATCCCTAATGAAACAGCCTAACCACATTATCATACCCACCAAAAAGATGTACAACTGTTTCCAGTTCTTTTCTACAGAACCCACATTTGCCTCTTTCTCTCACCTTTTCAACAGAGTTTGAAAACCACCATGTACAAAGTCCACTATCCTGGGCCACTATTATTACCCTTTCATCTTTTGCTTTCAGTTCACCTTTCCTTAATGATTCCTGCATCATTTTTTGGTCAACATGAGATTGCCGCACAAGATCAATGTATTTGCCACTATATTGTGGATTTTCCATATTTCTTTCTTTCTCATCTGATCCTTTTACTTATATTATTTTTTTATTTTTTGGCACCTTCAGTTGCTGTCTGATTTTGTTTACTTCTGGTTTGATTTATTTTCTTGCTTGACACTGAAATGCTTCTGCTAAACTGAAGAGAGCTGTCAATTTAGACTTTGACTTATTCTCCTCATGTTTTAAAACTTACTCAGATATGTATACAGTTCTACAGTTGCAAATACATACATGCAATCAATTTTGAGGAAGCCCATACCTTCTTCAGAGTGAGGAATATGTAATCTTGGTATACACTGCTTTTTATATCATTTGATAAAAATACATTATTTTTCTTGTTTTTGTATCCAATTGATCCAACAATTTTGGAGGCTAGTTTATCCCCCCCAAAACTGTAAGTTAGGACAGGAAGAGCAAATCGATTTATATTTTGGACTTTGTTACAAGATGTCACAGTAGTTTTCAGTTTTAGTCTTCTAAAGTATTCCTTACTGAGCTTTATTCATATTTGTTCAGATTTTATTGTTGTTCCTTCATCTATTCTCAAATATGTATATATATATATATATATATATATATATATATATATATATATACACACACACACACACACACACACACACACACTCACACACACTCTCTCCTGCTCAATATTTTTATATCACATTCTTGGCCCAGGTTGTTTTTTTTCTAGTTGCTGCAGATTTCCTGTTTTAAATGATGTTTTGCTCATTTATCAAGATCAACCCCCAAATTTAATCAACTCCATGTAGGAATAGTGAAAGTCCTACATGGGGAGTACCATGGCCGTGTTTGCGGCTCACCCTCTGTAGCGCACCTTGCATATTAATGAAGGTGCTGTACTGAGATAGACGTGTAACACAGTTACAGAATCGGTGAAGGGGATGTGTTATACTGCCTGCAGATGAATAACACACCCCCTGCACTGTTAAAGTGCTAGATGGCACTGAAATATTAAAGTTAATTATTTTTTTTATATATTTGTTTTTGTATGTTTGCATGGCACGGTACTTATCAATGGACATGTGCCAGACATCTAAAAATAGAAACCAGGTATTTTCAATTTTGTTTAAGCATAGCTAAGTGGATTTGCACAGCACGGTGAGGTGCTCAGCAGTGCTGAAAAGTATCTGAGAGCTATATAGAAATGTATAGCTGTAGTCACCATATCCCTGCTAGCTGAATGGTTAGAGTCATAGCCTTGTGTGCAGTAGGTGTACTGTTCAAATACACAGACAGGCCATTCAGCTTTTACATGTGATATCAAAATGTTATAAAAATATATTTTAATTGTGTATACATTGACATTTGTTACCCGGGTTAGTCCAGCTGGGCCACAAGCCCATTTTCAGTGGAGATCCGAGGAGAAAAGCCCCAGTTACACACAAGTGTCAGATACATTAAAGTCACTCTAAGATAACCATAATAAGAATACATAAGGTTAGGAGATATAAGTAAAATATATACACATAATAATAAAGTATCATTAATGAACAATTAATATCACTATATATATTTTTTTATTATTTTTAATGAACTCTGGTTCACCCTTATCTAAGCTCTGCTAAGCACTGCTAAGCCAAACCAAGCAGTGCTTAAACAGGACTCATTTTAGCAGTACTTAGCAATGCGCAGCTCCACTTAGCTGGTTTGGGCATTGCTAAACATTACCAGTTTAAGCACTGCTCAATTTAGCTCAGCAGGTTTCTGGGTGCAGCAGTGGGGCATGTTGGAGTCCAGGATTATGGTTAGGCACCTTGTGAAAGACCATGACATTCGGCTGCTACAGGGCCAGTACCAGGGTCCAAATACAAATCAGAGGCCTGGGACTGGACGGCACATGACCTCACCAGTATCCCCACACTGGTGAGCAGGTGCATCACCACTACAATGACCTGAAGCGTAGGAAGGGGGAACTCTTGGCCCAATGGATCCAAGATGCTCGGGACAACAATGCCCCACAAGTTTGCATGTATAGGAAGCATTGATTTACCAAAGTCTAGTAGGAATATCTGATAGACAGGTATGCATAATGGTGTGTTTCTCTCTCCACAGCTACAGAGGAGAGAGCTCGCAACTTGGAGGCCCATGCAGGGCAACTGGCCATATTGCACAAACAGTGTGGTGAGTACAGATATATCCTACAATATATAATAATATAATTAAGAAGGAGTACAGTAGTAACTGTCAGTAGGTATATTCTGTTTTGAGTGTACTGCAATGAATGTGTCCATAGACCTGCACTGGTAAAAGTGAGTACTGCCAGATACAGTTCAATATAGATGAAAGCATGAAACCTGCTAATGTAAAGGAAAGAAAGTTACTACTGCATTAATAATGGTAAGGAATAACAAGTGTATAGTGTATTATTAATAATGTTCTGGTAATAAAGTACAATGCATTCATAATGTGAAGGGAAGAAATCAACTGCATTCATAATTTTCAGGAAATAAAGTACAACTGCAGTCAGAATTGTTAAGGAAATAAAGTTAGTACTGCATATGTTGTGAAATAACAGCTGTCTTTCAATGCCTGCATTAATTAAAGTGTTTAACAATAAAGACTGTTAGATGTATACCAATCACTGTTTCATGTCACCCCATTAAAGCTTTCTTTTGCCAAATGTTGTGTGCATATTGGGCTGTTGGTCAAAAAATTGATTATTACAACTGCTGTGAAGTAAACACGAGTACAATACCATGAAGTTACTGAAGGTTGGCTGATAAAGAACTGTTTTGCTAAAGTGTAGATGTGGAGCTGTACTACAAGATATAATGCATTCTGATATTTGTTCTGCACTAAGATCTGAACCTAGAATAGTAATGTCTAAGGTATTATAGTGTGTTTCTGTCATGATTATCTTGTCTTAACCTTTGCATTTCAGCTATATGCATTCTTGAAAATACTTACTCTGCTGCAGGCAAGTATGAAACTGTAATAGCTGTAGACTGTAAATATACCATCTGCAACTGTATATGGGTCAGGTAGACAAACCAGCACCCTGATATGGTCTGTACACATCACACATGTTCCCATCCACTAGGGGTTAAATGTGTACATCTGCATTCCAAGTAGTAATACACAGTTCACCTACTATATATGTCATGCATAAATCTCATGCATGTGTGTTCAATTGTCACTGCAGTCTTGTGTGACACTCTACCTATATTATCAGGTTAGACTTTGTTACCAGGTGAGCCCTAGGCACATATCAGTCAGTAAACATATAGCAGTGGTTCAGTAGCTCAATTGGATAAACAATATGTATGGTGTTCATTTTGCCACACGCAGACTGGGGTTCGAAGTCAGGGACAAGTACTACTATATATATTGATAGAAACAGACAATTACTACTGAATATGTATAGAACCAGTTATGTATTGTTAACAAATTTTCTCCCCACAGGACTTATAAATTCCAAATTGTCCACAACCTGCACACCTGTTGCTGCAGAAGAAATGGAGGTGCACACCTGTTGCTGTAGAAGAAATGGAGAGCTATAGTCTTTTCCTAAACCCATCCTGCACATCCCTACCTGCCTTTCACATTGTTTTTCCCCCGCTTGCCTCCATTTCACCACTTTCCTATTACCTCTTTTTTCTTTTTTTTTTTTTTAATTAGCGTGGGTTTAAGTGGAGCTCAGTGGTCCAGCACATTGTGCAGTGATGCCAAGCACCACTTAGCCCCATTTAAACCCACACTATTTCCAAAAAATAGCATGTTGTGGACAATTTGGAATTTGGAGCCTCACATTCCAGAGCAAGGGGTGTGGGCGACATAACTTTACTGTGATTGATTGATTGATGGCATTGTAGGTGTGGGTGAATGGAGACCTATGTATGTGGTGATATTTTTTTGCAGGACAGATGCCCATTTATTTTTAAGGAGAGAGTGGGATGTTGAGGAAGGGATATAGGTATCTGTGGGAAGGTGAGTTGGGTAGGACAGGTAGCATTTGCAAGCAGAAAAGACAGCAGACAGGGGCTGTGTATGACACATGAAGGGGGTAAATACCTTGGACGAGGAGGGTATTGTGGAATTGGAGGACCAAGTGCCCCCAGATGACAGCAGAGGGAATGAGCTCCCCACCCATGGGCAGTCACCACTGCTCTTTCATGGTGCCAAAGATGGCTGTGCTGGAGGCTGAGCACCAGGGTTGGGCTGCTTCTCCAGGTGGGTCACTCTGCCCTCAGTCTGGTGCAGTCAATTGTTCATATCATGCTGGAGAATCCTGCACACTATCCCTGGCAGCTGTTGCCGAGTGATTAGTCCCTCTCAGTGCCAGGCCCAGGAGGGATGGGCCCCATCCCCTGAGGCAGTTCCACCCATGGGTGGTGCAGGACCAGCAGAGGGGGTAGCTCCAGGTTGGGTCCCAGATGTGCTGGGACCTGCTGCCATGGCCAGATAAGGTGGAGTAGGTGGGTCCGCAGGTACTGGCCTACACACTCATGCTTTGGTGCTGAGGTTTTTGTCAAAGTGTATAGGTTAGTCATGCACAGAACATTTAAACATTAGTTATTACAGCATGCATGGGTGCTCCAGTTAACTCAGAAGAATAAAATTGCATAGCATACAGAACGCCACAATAAATGGGGCAGCAATCAGTATTGTCACAGCATGCCAGTAACAGTTACGGCAAAAGGCCAACAACAATTGTATTTCAACAAGGTATGTTAGTATGCAACCATTGTAATATGTAACA
Organism: Protopterus annectens; assembly: GCF_019279795.1. Taxonomy (NCBI): domain Eukaryota; kingdom Metazoa; phylum Chordata; order Ceratodontiformes; family Protopteridae; genus Protopterus; species Protopterus annectens. The sequence continues at coordinate 759,990,103 of NC_056737.1, forward strand.
ATAATAAAGCACAAGGCCAGACATAAGGTTATGAGAACAACATATATGAAATAGAAACCATACCTGTAGTATACCAATAATAATATCTGTGATGTAGATAAGGGTTGGGGAGAGAGAGAGAGAGAGACATTCCATTAACAACAGTATAGGTTTATATTTATTGCAACAGTACTGTTCTATACTCTACAGGTCTGTCCTCACTTTTATGTCTGTAAGTACCCTATATCTTCAGTAGCTTGTACATACCTCTCAAGCTATCCACAGGGGACAGTATGGGCCAAGCTGGAACACCTACAGGTACACAACTACAGGGGACTATTACTTGTCAGGGGAACATATACGACTACCAAGGTGTACTTTGCACTGATGTTGTGTGAGTGTGCTACTGACATTCTTCAACTTGGATGTTAAATGTCTATCCAAGGGTTTTGGCAACAGTGATTACTATCCGTGACAGCATGACACTTGAGAGACATGTATTGTGCATAGTATAGAGAGTTTACATGTATCCTGCCATTCTTGGCAAGCATAGGGTTAGATTATCAGCAGACATTCACAGACGCACTAGGCTTACAGCCGTAACAACAAACAGTTTTATTTGTCTTATTAATTTGGAATAGTAGTGTACTTGTGGATGTTTAATTTAATGAAGTGTTTTCACCTTGCTGAGCAATGCTGTTTACACATTAGTACATCTGGACACACAAATTAGTATACCATTGGAACAGCTGCTACAGACAATTTATTTACCTGTAATTCCTGTGGGGAGAACATCTGTTAACAATACATATTCAGTAGTACTTGTCTGTTTCTATAAATATATATAAGTACTTGTCCCCAGATTTGAATCCCAGTCTGTGTATGGAAAAATGAACAACATACATATCATTTCGCAAACTGAGCTACTGAGTCCCTGCTGTGTATTGTTTGACTGATATGTGCCTAGAGCTCACCTGGTAAAAATTCTGACCTAGTAATGTAGGTAGAGTGTCACACAAGACTGCAGTGACACTTGAACACACATGCATGAGATGCATGCATGACAGAGATAGTAGGTGAACTGTGTATTACTACTTGGAATGCAGCTGTACACATTTAACCCCTAGTGGATGGGAAAATGTGTGATGTGTACAGACCATATCAGAGTGCTGGGTTGGCTACCTGACCCATATACAGTTGCAGATGGTATATTTGCAGTCTACAGCTATTACAGTTTCATACTTGCCTGCATCAGCATAACTATGTTTAGGAATGCATACAGCTGAAATGCAAAGGTTAACACAAGCCAATCCTGAGGGAAACACACAAAAATACCTTACACATTACTATTCAAGGTTCAGGTGTTAAGGTGCAGAACAAATATCATCATGTAGTATATATTGTAGTACAGCTCCACATCTACACTTTAGCAACACAGTTCTTTATCAGCTAACCTTCATTCACTTCATGGTAGTGTGCCCATGTTTACTTCACAGCACCTGTAATACACAATTTCTTGACCAACAGCCCAAAAATACACACAACATTTGGCACAAGAAAACTTTATTGAGGGTGACTTGAAACAGTTAATAGTCTCTTTATTGTGGAACACTTTACATAATGCAGACATTGAACGACAGCTATTCCACAATGTATGCATTACTAACTTTATTTCCTTAACAATTCTGACTGCAGCTGTACTTTATTTCCTGAAATGTATGAATGCAGATGATTTATTCCCTTCACATTATGCATCCAGTTGTACTTTATTACTGGAACATTATTATTAATACAGTATACACTTGTTATTCCTTACCATTATTAATGCAGTAGTAAATTGCTTTCCTTAACATTATCAGGTTTCATGCTTTCATGTAGGTTGAACTGTACCTGGCATTACTCACTTATATCAGCCCAGGTCTATGAAAACATTCATTGCAGTACACTCAGAATATACCTACAGGCAGTTACTATTGTACTCTTTCTTAATTACATTACTATATATTGCAGGATATATCTGTACTCACCACACTCTAGGTGCAACCTGGCCAGGCAGCCTGCATGGGCCTCCAGGTTGCAAGCTCTCTCCTCTGCAGCTGTGGGGAAAGAAACACACCATTATGCGTACCTGTCTATCAGATATTCAAACTAGACTTTGGTAAATCAATGCTTCCTATACTTACAAACTTGTGGGGCATTGTCGTTCTGAGCATCTTGGATCCACTGGGCCAAGAGTTCTCCCTTTCTATGCTTCAGGTCATTATAGTGGTGAAACACCTGCTCACCAGTGCGGTGGATGCCAGTTGCAGTGGTGAGGTCGCATGCCAGCTGGTCCCAGGCCTCAGACTTGTATTCGGAGCAGCAGCAGCCGGATGTCATGGTCTTTAATGAGGAGCCCAACCATGACCCTGGACTCCAACATGCCCCACCGTTGCACCCAGAAGCGCACACCCTCTCCAACTCCTGCCATAGCTCCTGCACGGATCAAACTCCAACAGGTTCTGGCTGTATTCCCACCTGTTTAGCTTATATAAGGCTGTTTTATCACCCTTTGCCACCATTGGACCATTTTTAAAAATGCTTAATGAAGCTTAGCACCACGCAAGTCTGCTAAGCTTAGCTGAGCATGCCTAAACTGGCAAATGCTTAGCACTGCCCAAACCAGATAAGTGGAGCTGTGCGTTGCTAAGTACTGCTAAAATTGTGTCACCTAAAGAAATGTCAGCTTTATCTACATTCAGCTTAATTCATGCATTATATATGAATGTAATACCTTTAGCTGCACACTCACAACATTGAACGTATATTGATCGATCTGAAAATATCGAAAGTCAAAAGACTGAAAAAGTAAAAAAAAATCCTGCATCTACAGCAAATGTGTAGACAGGAAAAGAAACTGCAGCTATTTGCATTGCCCAATAAAAGAATCTACTGGCCTTAATGAAGAACTGTACTGATCAACTCCTGTAGTCAATAATAATAGAAGAGATTATTCTTAGCCAAAGTGAATACCCCACATTTAGATAATATATCACCAGGGCTTCATGTACTGGCTAAAGGGCAACTCCTTTTGGAAATTGTGCCTGTAATAAATGAGGGACTTTATTTGTCTGGGCAGCAACTAAAGAACATGCCCAAGGATGACTTCTTGGCTTTTTTCTGACATCAGATCCCATTACATATGAGAGGTGCTGCACAGTTTGTAGTATGGTTGTGCCCTGTTTAGAATTATTTTTGACATATCCAATTATTCAGATGAAAAATCCATAAGACGTGGTTTAGGTTCTGACATGAATCACTCTGCATAACCTACACTTTTGTAGTTTACAGCTGTGTTTGGCTGTGAAAAGTTGTGAACAGATGCTTATGGTTGTGCACCTTTGCAGCAGTTCTATACAGTTGCACACAGTTACAGAGAGCTGTGTGCTGCTGAGTACTGCTGCTGCTGCTGAGTACAATTGTACATAGTGGCCTTGTACATCTAGTGTAGAGTTCTGCTATTATTGTAGGCAAACTGTAAGCCACCCATTACGCTTATGTTTTATAAGACTGTTTCGCCACATGGTCAAATTCTGTATATCACAAACTGTAGCTACTACACTCCCTGAATTTGTATCTTACTACTTTAGTGTTTTCACTGCATTTGTATTGTCTTTCTGTGCTACTGATTCTCTGAATTTGTATTTTACCAATGCACCTACTAGTTTTCCTGCATTTAGACTCGTCATTCTGTGCTGCTGAATCACTGTCTTTGATATTCTCTGCTGTTTTGATCTTTAAGTCCAGTAGTTAGAAAGACATTCTATATAGCCCACCTTATCACGAAGGGGTTCACATCTAGATCAAGAGAGGTCATTGTGCCCCTCTACTCATCACTCATCAGGCCCATAATTGAATACAATGCCCCATTTGGGATGTACCTTACCCAACACCTGCTACAACTAGAAAGACCCCAAAAGTACCTCACCAAGAGGATCAAGGGACTCAAGCAGATGCCCTACGCAGTTAGGCTAAAGAAACTCCAGCTCTACTCAGTTGCTTACCACCTACTCAGAGGCAATCTGTGCCAGACGAATAAAGCCATGTCCAACCCAGAATTAATGGACACGCTCCACCTCAAGAAATCCAAATCCATGAGAACTACACGCTCCAGTGACTTAAACCTCAGCACAGAAATAAATAGAACATGCTGGAGGGACAGATTCATATCCCAGAGGCTCCCCTCACTCTGGAACAAAATCCCAATCCATGTCAGACAGAGCACCTCAATGACCCTCTTCAAGAAGAATCTTGACGTTTGGATGGGAGATCGTAAATTTACCCGAGATCTCTTCTGTGTCACTGCTAGACAGAGGCACAGTAAACTAACCTTAAATGGGCTATCTTCTGTGACCTACTATACAGAGGCACAGTCAACTAATCTAAGAAGGGTGGTGAAAGCCAAACACACTCTGGCTAGGCTTGTAAATGCCCTAGGGCAGATAGCCTAGTATTAACCTATGAACCTATGAACCTATATCTCGTCATTGCCTACAGTGTCCACAATTTGCTGCTACTGCTTTTGCTGATAAAATATCACCAATTGCTGTGGGTGGCCAAATTGAAATTGCAATTTTCTGCTGTAATGGCAAACTAGCCTGATTGCTAGTCATGATATTGTACTCACAAACTGTTGTACTGTCATTACCATCTTGTATGTGCAAACTGCTGCTGCTGATTCACTGCAAGTACTGCTGTATGTGCGACTCTGCTATTGATTCACTGCGAGTACTGCTGTATGTGCGACTCTGCTGCTGATTCACTGCGAGTACTGCTGTATATGCGACTCTGCTGATGATTCAGCACGAGTACTGATGTATGTGCCACTGTGCTGCTGTTGAGTCACTGTGATAAAATGCACTTAAGGGATAAGTCAATAAACATGTTAAAGAAAAGAAGACAATATTGTACAAACTACAAACATGTATCTCTCACATCCACAAACTTTATATTCTCCAGATCGTGGTTGCATTGTGATATCTTGTCCACAAAAATCACATACAGAAGAGGAGAAAATATGTTCCATTGTCAGAATCTTACATATTTCTTAAATGTATTTGACTTAACAACAAGAATGCAGACAAACATCTTGTTCCTCAAATACAGGGACAAAATGACATGTAGCAGCAAAAAAGAACAGCAAATGACATTCTGGGATATGCATCCATATGATTTCTGCAGGCCCACAAAACACATACTAACAGGACTGGCAAGCTCCTACGAACCTTCCAATATCTGTGCAAATGACAAAAGGTTTATTTCTTTATTTGTTAACTGACTCTGAGCACAAATCTCCATGGACCTTTTCAGGCTCAGCCCTGGAGAACTTTCTGGTTAAGTGACTTGCTCAGAGGCACACAGCTAGGAAACTGAGTTTGAGGGACCACAGAAAGCAACTCAGTAATAGATCATAGCCTTAATACTCTGAGCCAACTTTAAGAACATTTTCTGTACCTTGACTTGATGTTCTATTGTTCAAAGACATGGACAGCATCCACATTGCTCCTACTGAGTCAGAGGTTCACCTATCACATTGATTCATTCCAGCACCTTCATACAAACTTTCTCAGGAAGGCTGGAGACTGTGTTCCCTATATAACTAGAACACACCATTCTGTCCCCTTTCTGAAAATGCAGGCCACCACCATCACCATCTCAGTTTGCCACTTCAAATATACTGCCTCAATTTCCACAAGAAATTGAAAAGGCTCATTAACCACAACACTCCACCAATATCCAATACTTTCAGTATTTCTAGCAATATTTCATCCACTTCTACTGCCTTGCCATTGTACACATGCTTAATCACTGCAGTAACATCTGCTATAGAAATAGATCTAGTCTCATCAGCTTCATGAGGCAATGCCTCACAACAGGAAGGAATGTCTATTGGTTTCAGGAGTTCAAAGAGCTCCATCCACCTTCGAGTAATTTCCGCAGTCAAGGTCAGCATTTCTTAACCCTTGTTCAGAACAGCTTGGTCAAGGCCCTGCCCACCTCTCCTGTGTCATTGGATTGACAAAACATCTTTGGAGAGAAAAAAGCACTCAGGGTTGCTTATAGATGTGCCTGGTACCAGTACACCTTAAGCCACAGTTCATTGACTGACTCTGAGGTGTGTCATCAGATCTGCGACCATATGCTCTGGAGACCAAGCAGTGGCTGGACACACAGGAAATGTAGATATGCAGTGATGGTGTCCTGGGAATACGTATCATATTTCTGTAATGGAAGAGTTCAACTATTTCAGCTACAAAAGAACTCCTGCCTTATCCACTCAGAATGCATCATATTCAAGGCTCCTGCAAATGAGGTGATGGCAAGGCACTATGATCATAAATGCGATTGTTGCTTGTCATAACTATAGCCTTAGCACTCCTGATGGGCATCAGATGTCAGGAAAGCAGTCGAGTGAAAAAAGAGTCCTGTGCCATGCTGATAGTGTGGTCTCCAGATATAACCAAGAGATACCAGCAGGCCAGGAAGACAGCAGCTAAGGCAGCTACTGAAACAAAAGCCCAGGAATGAGAGGAGGTTTGCAAGGCCATGTGTAAGAATTTTTGTATCACCTTAAAAAAATTTTATCAAACCATCCTGTAACTCAGAGGTAAATACAAATGTTCTAAAATCCTTATTTCACAACTGTAGAGAATTAAAGTAAATCATCATCTTCTTTTGACTGTTCCCGTTAGGGGTCGCCACAGCGGATCATCTGTTTCCATTTCTTCCTGTCCTCTGCATCTTGCTCTGTCACACCAACCACCTGCATGTCCTCTCTCACCACATCCATAAACCTTATCTTAGGCCTTCCTCTTTTCCTGTTACTTGGTAACTTCATCCTTAGCATCTTTTTCCCAATATACTCAGCATCCCTCCTCAGCACATGTCCAAACCAATGTAATCCTGCCTCTCTGACTTTGTCTCCAAACCTTCCAACCTGGGCTGACCCTCGAATATACTTATTCCTAATCCTGTCCATCCTTGTCACACCCAGTGCACATCTTAACATCTTTAATTCTGCCACATTCAGCTCAAACTCCTGCCTTTGTGTCAATGCCACTGTCTCTAACCCATATAACATAGCTGGTCTCACTGCCCTCTTGTAGACCTTCCCTTTCACTCTTACTGGTACTTATCCATCACAAATCACTCCTGACACTCTTCTCCACCCACTCCATCCTGCCTGTACCCACTTCTTCACCTCTCATCCACACTCACCGTTACTCTGAACTATTGATCCCAAGTATTTAAACTCATCCACCTTCGCCACCACTACTCCTTGCATCCTCACCATTCCTCTATCCTCCCTCTCATTCACACACATATATATATTCTGTCATAGTCCTCCTGACCTTCATTCCTCTTCTCTAGAGCATATTTCCATCTCTCCGGGGTCTCCTCCACCTGTTCCCTACTTTCACTACAGATCACAATGTCATCTGCAAACATCATAGTCCACGGGGACTCCTGTCTGATCTCGTCTGTCAACCTGTCCATCACCATTGCAAATAAGAAAGGACTCAGAGCTGATCCTTGATGTAATCCCACCTCCACCTTAAACGCAGCCGTCACTCCCACCACAGACCTCACCGCTGTCACACTACCCTCGTACATATCCTGTACCACTCTTACATACTTCTCTGACACTCCTGACTATCTCATACAATACCACAACTCCTCTCTAGGCACCCTGTCATATGCTTTCTCTAAGTCTACAAAAACACAATGCAACTCCTTCTGACCTTCTCTGTACTTCTCCATCAACACTCTCAGAGCAAACATCGCATCTGTAGTGCTCTTTCCCGGCATGAAACGATACTGCTGATCACTAAGCATCACATCCCTTCTTAACCTAGCTTCCACTACTCTTTCCCATAACTTCATGCTGTGACTGATCAATTTAATCCCTCTGTAGTTACTACAGCTCTGCACATCACCCTTATTCTTAAAAATTGGTACCAAAATGCTTTTTCTCCATTCCTCAGGCATCCTCTCACTTTCCAAGATTTCATTAAACAATCTGGTTAAAAACTCCACTGCCATATCACCTGAACACCTCCATGCTTCCACAGGTATGTCATCTGGCCCAACAGCCTTTGCATTCTTCATCCTCTTCATAGCTATCCTTACTTCCTCCTTGCTAATCCATTGTACTTCATGATTCACTATCCCCTCATCATCCAACCTTCTCTCCCTCTCATTCTCTTCATTCATCAACCCCTCAAAGTACTCTTTCCATCTCCTCAACACACTCCCCTCGCTTGTATGTTTCCCTCATTATCCTTTATCACCTTTTCCTGCTGCACATCTTTCCTAGCTTGGTCCCTCTGTCTAGCCAATCGGTACAGGTCCTTTTCTCCCTCCTTAGTGTCCAACCTTTCATACAGCTCTTCATATGCCTTATCCTTAGCCTTCGTCACCTCTCTCTTTGCCATGCACCTCATCTCCTTATACTCCTGTCTACTTTCTTCATCTCTCTGACAATCCCACTTCTTCTTTGCCAACCTCTTTCTCTGTATACTCTCCTGTACTTCCTCATTCCACCACCATGTCTCCTTGTCGTCCTTCCTCTGTCCAGATGTCATACCAAGCATATTTCTAGCCATCTCCCTTACTAGCTCTGCTGTAGTTACCCAGCTATTTGGTAACTCTTCACTGCCACCCAGTACCTGTCTTAACTCATCCCTGAACTCCACCTCACAATTACCCTTTTTCAATTTCCACCATTTGATCCTTGGTGCTGCCCTCACACTCTTCCTCCTCTTCTTGATCACCAATGTCATCCTACAAACCACCATCCTATGCTGCCTAACTATACTTTCCCCGGTCACCACTTTACAGTCTCCAATCTCCTTCAAACTGGCCATCCTACATAAGATATAATCCACCTCTGTGCATCTTCCTCCACTCTTGTATGTCACCCTATGCTCCTCCCTCTTGTTAAAATATGTATTCACCACAGCCATGTCCATCCTTTTCACAAAATCCACTACCATCTGACCTTCTGCATTCCTTTGTTTAACACCATACCTACCCATCACTTTCTCATCCCCTCTGTTCCCTTCACCAACATGCTCATTGAAATCTGCTCCAATCACCACTCTCTCACCTTTGGGTACAGTCATCACCACTTCATCCAATTTACTCCAAAATTTTTCTTTCTCATCCATCGCACACCCAACTTATGGAGCATATGCACTAACAACATTTATCATTACACCATCAATTTCCAGCTTCATAAACATCACTCTATCCGACACTCTTTTCACCTCCAAAACACTCTTAGCATACTGTTCCTTCAGGATAACTCCTACGCCATTTCTTCTCCCATCCACACCATGATAAAACAATTTGAACCCACCTCCGATATGCCTAGCCTTACTCCCTTTCCACCTGGTCTCTTGCACACACAATATACCAACTTTCCTTCTATCCATCATATCAGCTAGCTCTCTCCCTATACCAGTCATGCTGCCAACATTCAAAGTTCCGACCCTCACTACCACAGTCCTAGCCTTTCTCTTCTCTTCCTGCCTTTGGCCATGCCTTCTGCCTCTTCTCCTCCTTCAGCCAACAGTAGCCCAATTTCTGCCAGCACCCTGTTGGCTAACAATACTGGTGGTGGTCATTGTTAACCCGGGCCTCGACCGATCTGGTATGGAAATATTTACTGGTGTCCGCATGAAATTATTTGGCAAAGTTTTATGCCGGATGCCCTTCCTGACGCAACCCTTCCCATTTATCCGGGCTTGGGACCCAGTGGCTGAGTTAATTAAAGTAAATCAGTTTTTGTTATTAAACATCTCTATAAAAAAACTACCTTAACAACTTCAGCTTTATATCTTGATTACTAGTGTGATAAGCATGCCTTTCCTATGGAACAAGTACTGTGTAAAATTGACTGAATTCAACATCTCTAACATGGATTCGGTTGCTGCTGTTGAGCTGGGAAGTTTTGGCGAACAACTTAAATCATTCCAGGACTTTACATTTAAATACAAATGTCTGCAGCTGGAAAATAGCTATTTTCAGTTATGTTTGAACAGGGAACATATTCCTAAAGGCCTCCAGTCTTGGAAATTTCCGACCGGGTTAATTAAAGATTTGCAACTGCATAAAGAACTGTTAAAACTGTTTAATAGACAGGGTAGCGAATTACTACAAATATTAATGGCTGATAACAACAAGAAAATGGCTATGTTATTGAGGGACATTAACAGACTAGAAGTCACTATAAAAAGTGGGTTGTTTGATACAAGACAAAATGAGTTTTTTAACATTTTCAAAGTTGTAGATATTGATTTGGAAAAATTAAAAGCAAGAAAAGAAAAGAAATTGTTAAGGGACAAACGAGACTATGAGGCTAATAGAGCCTACCCTAATCCCCCTTTGGGGCAGCAAGCTGCATACTTGAATGGGAAGAGCTATAGTGATTTGTGTGATGAATTTGACTGTGAAACCAGTAACAATAACATCTGTGAAGTCCCTTTAGACCCTACTCCATTGAGACGGCCAAAGAGGTTGCGGAACCAGAACAATCAGGACCGGAGGAATTGGAGGCCTGGGTTCCAACCTCGACAGAATCAATGGAGGGGGAGAAATAAATCTCTTATTTATTTTATTACGTACGTGGTGTGTGGTTCTGTTGTTGCCTTTTTGTGCATATTTTCCTAGTTCCGTTGCTTGGATTTGGTGTTTTATGCTAAGGTTATGCTTATAATACATACACACACGCACACACGCACACACGCACACACGCACACACACACACACACACACACACACACACACACACACACACACACACACACATGCACACCTGCACACACACACACACACACACACACACACACACACACACACACACACGCGCACACGCACACACACACACACACACACACACACACATTGCTTTGCTCTACTTATCTCTGTGTTAAATGCTTGAAAGGTGCATCATGCTCATGGTCTCTTTCTTGTTTGTTGTGTTTTTCATTAGTCAAAGCTGACAAACAATTCATGTGATGAACTGAAGTAGGATTGCAAAACTATAATTTATTTGAAAGTGGCAAGAGTTGGTTTTAGTACCAGTGTTTAAAAATAGGTAATAGAAACAAGATTATAAAGGGATTGTGTTCAGGATACATGTTCTTGCATGATACTACTTTTTTAGGAATTTGTAAGGACTGTAGTTGTTTGAAAACTAAAGACCACTCAGGGATAGTAATATCACTTTCCAATCGTAAAGACCAGAGGTGTGGGTTTATGTGCCTGTCTGTTGTTAGCTGCTGTAATAAGATCTCTGTATCTTCCATGTGATCAGATTCTTTGACTATATTTTAAAAAAAGAGATTTTTGTGCTGGCTGTGACATTTTCTTGATAAATATACTGGGGCCTGTATTCCAGGCTTGAGTATAGGATCAGTAGATAATAAGGAACTACAAACTCCTCATCTGTGTGGAGTCTGCATGTCCTCCCCGCGGTTAGGTGGGCGTTCAAAAGACATGTTTAAATGGGCGTGCCTTCGTTGAAGGTTGGATGTCGAGCTGGCACCTCGGCATTCGTGAAAATCTACTGCCAATCATTAGCGGACTGGAGTTCCACTGTGACGACCCCTAATTGGGAAAAGCCGAAAGACAAACAAAAACAAATTCCTCATCACCAGCAATAAAAAGTAATACCAATCAGGTAACTGCAATGGCATAGATGGTAATGAGCCATGCAAACACCTTAAATGGATGTCTTTGACTGTAGAAAATGCCTAAGATGAAGGGACTGTATTTTTAAACCTCTTAGTGCAGAAAGTAATGAGGTGTGGGGAACCAGGCATAACAAACAACTGAAGTGTAATGTACATACATATATTTGTGGGACACATTCAGACAAGCCGCATAGGTACTATTCCCCCAATGCTTTTTTCACCAGTCTGCTATCAGTCATAATACATCATTGTGGTTTCACAAATACAGGGACAACAACAGCAATTTTTAGACAAGTTGTAATTTTAAGTATACTGCTTGTGCAGGTATGATTTTTCTAACTGTTGAAATTTCCATTTATTGATACAAAATAAGCTGCAAGCTTCTGAACAAGGGCCAGAGTAATGATGATTTGATTTGCAGAGTATGGTGTACTCAAAAAGAAAGCTAGTAGCTAGAAACAATACACACGCCTAGACTATTTTTTTTTGTCATTTGGCCTTTTACAAATCAAGAGACATCATATATGCAACGCATCAATTAGATTATAATTGGATATCCTGCAGGAACATTTCTTACAAAAACATTTCCAGCTGCTAAGGGACAGTCTAATACATCACAGTTTTGATCATACTGAGACAGAAAGGATAATTAATTTTACCAATCCTAATGTATTTCTCATTAGACAATTATTAGTAATAGACTTTCAGTATCCCACTGTTTGCAGAAGTCTAAAACAGACATTTTCATGTTTACAATGACCACCATACATAATTAATCCCACTGGTAAAAGACAGCAGAAGAATACATCCCTTAGGAATATATATACACATTGAGCACAGAAGTGAAATGAACCATGGCAACATTTCTTCATCCCTTACCCACATGGAAACAGTTATTTTCTAGAGATTCACACAGTTTAAGCCTATAGAAGCCTCCTGTGATGATTTTACCATCACGGTCATGTTATACTCTTTATGAAGTGTTTCTTTCGCTCTCACTAAAGCTATCTTATGTTTTGAAATGGGGTCTCCTGTTCTTCTTTAAATAGCATTATAAGTAACTTGCTTGCAGCTGCATTAAATATTTCTTGCTGCCCAGAAAAATAAATGGCACACATGAATGTCAAATACAACAAACAGTAGCATGAAATGACAGAGAATATAAAATCAATAATTTGTTATGCTTCATACCAAGCCAAATAAGTACAGCAAACTAAAAATGAAACAAAATTATTTCAGGACAAAACATCAACTACATTTTAAAATAAGATTAATCTGACAGCATGGCCTGGAATTTATAAATATTGTGAATAACCAAGAAGCATGACAAAATAACATTTCAGTATTTGAATTTTACAAATAATATGGCACCCAGGCCAGGACTCATAGTCAATCTACATATTACTCACAGCAGGGATGGTGTTCTGCCCCCTGAAGGCTGGCAGTCATTGAAGCCCACAACATGGGATGGGGGAATGAGAAAACATTAGATATTTACAAGAAGATTATGCACCCCATGATGACTCCTAATGTGACCACTCTGTTAGGGTACCAATGTCTGTCAATGGATTTCACTGCTGGACAGGGAAGTTATGGTACCAATTGTTATCCTCCACAAAGAGACAGCTATGGCAGCATTATGTTTCAGCATAGCCTTCGTGAGTCCTAGCATGGCATCATCCCTGTATTGCATGGCCTTACCAAGGCATTGTTAGAGATGATGACATCCTCCCAGAAGCCATGCACCACACCAGTCATCATCATCATGTCTAATTGTGTAGTGGCTCTGTGCCCAGATGCATATCTGTTGATTGAGTTGTAGCACCATCTGCATATCAGGGGCCAGCCAGGACATATGATGATACTGGGAGCCCCTGTTAGGTGGCAGTATGGTGGATGTGCCCACATTGATAAGATTCTCTGCTGCTGTAGCTACATGGTGAGCACAGATGATACTCTTGGTCATGTGGGAGCTCCCTGATGAGGATGGTGAGCACTCGGCTGTAACGCCACTAGTTCAGGTGTAGTCAAGATCATACCTTCAACCTATACAAGGAGATGTAGGACCACTCAAAAGGGAAAAAGACAGTGCCTGTATGTCATCTGACTGCAACTCGATATGTGTCTTGGCATCATCATCATCAAACCATGCATTTATGTTGATATTTGATGCCACTATATTAGTGATCTGGCCCATAGGTATGCAATATAATTCAGAAGAGATAAATCTGATTATCTCTCCTGCATGTGGTGGCCTGTGTTATGCATGTAAACAGTGGTACACACTATGCTGATACAGAATGAACACATACCTCTATCCCCAGTCCTGCATGCCTACATACAAGACATATCTATTGGAAACATAAGTGGTTTGGTCTGTGGCCTACCAACGCACAGAGTATTTCAGTTACTATCATAATGCATACCCTCTCTAAGATGAGCATGAGTTGTTCACTCATTGAAGTTATGCCTACTCCTCCAGGAATAATACCCACATCTTCATCTCCACACTGGGACTTCATCAGTTAGGTTTGCATTAGGGTGAGACTCTTGCCCCCTTAGTGGCACACGTCTCTGATGCTTCTTCCAGGTATGCCTGATAATGTTGGTGACATACTTCTAGCATTGCTGTGTTGTGTTATTCTACCAGCAGTGGCATTGATGCTGTGAACTTCTGTCTCATAAATGTGATGCTAAAGAAAGATTTGCATCCTCTCTCCTTTTCAGGTAACACCTACAGGCCATGAGTGTCATAGACATGAAGTCATTCTCATCTTTGGTGAATTAGTCATTCACCCCCTCAGGAGGAGATGTGGATACCCATGGGAACAAAACACGCAGCTGGGGACAGAATGCTAGGCTCCATCTTACAAACAGTGGGTTTCCATTGGTATTCACAATAGTGCTGTTGTGGATCTAAAGAAGATTACAGCAGATGTGATGGATATACAATGGTATTGACAGTGGGGTACCCTAATGATAACCAAGATTAATGGTAAGGACACACATGTTTGTGTCTACACATGGGATGTCTGCCACACAGAAGACCAAAGGAAAATGCAGATAAAAGTTTGGGCTTCCCTGGACAACAATATTGTAATATGTAACAATAGGCTTCTTTATTGTGAGGTTTAAGTTATACTGTGGAGACCCCCAGCAAATGTTCAAACAGCATAGAAGGACATGTAGAATACTTTATAGATAGGCAATCCTGATACTGAGATGTCTTCCCTCACCTGCAGAGCGGGCATGTAGCTACATATTCAATGTATGGTCTATATGCATGCACACAGTACATCTAACAATAGTACAAATTAATATGCCTACCTTCATGTCTCTCAAGTGCCCAGATGTTTTGCAGAATGTCCAGATTTTTGCCTCATATTTTTTGGTCTGTTCCTCATTAAATTGGTGGTTTTCTGGCAGATCAGTAAAGACTGAATTCACTAAATAATAACAGACATTTGCATTTCAGACTTCATATGGTTAAGTAAATGCATGCTAACACAAAACCTTTTATTCTAGCAGCTTTCTAAGAGTATAAGAGCAATATTTAAAATCTGTCCCTATGTTGAGCCTTTGTCCCCCATTATTTTTGGCTTTGTTCAAATTTCTTGTGCTAACCTATGCGACCTACACTTTGTTCCCAAGCAAGGAATAATGTGTACATCACAGCAGGAATACACCTGTTACCTCAGCACTCCAGATCACTGTGTACCTCCTCAGGTCTGTGTCTCCTGACAATTGCACTCTGCTGCACTCCTAGCACTGCTGGTGTTGCTCCTTTTTTAATTTCTCCAAATATCTTGGATTTCTAATACCATGACAGGAATGGATACCATTCCTAATTCAAAGTACGATGAAAATTCATGACATTAATATTGTTTCAATCTTTGATGTCAGCCAAAAGTGCTCTTTGCAGTACCCACAATTTGCCCAGTAATGACTCCTTCTGCAATTCATACAGAGTTACACATATTGGTAACATATCTAAATATGATTGTAGATTCTTTTTTTAAGACCCATTGCTTCTACTACTATTGGAACTGTCTGGGCATCTTTTTTCCACATTGCTCTCATTTCTGCCTGCAGATATTGATATTTTATGACTTTGTGTCCAATGCTACTTTTGTCTTCTTTTCTTGGACCACTATATATGGTTTTATTGCATCTATCTTTTGAACTGTTGGTAATGGGTGATCCCATGAGATGTAGATTTCATCACTTTCTATGATGCCTTGTGGTTCACTTTTCCAGTGTTTTTCAGCCACTTCAATACCATAATGTTTGCACAATCCCCAGTGCAACAGTCTTGCCACATTATTGTGCCTTTCGGTCTACAATCCTTCTGCCATCAGTATATCACAATCAACAACAAGGTGTGCGACTGTTTCCAATCCTGTTTTACAAAACCTACATTTGTATGTTTCTCTCAGATTGCCAGCTGTCTGGTTTTTGACCAGATTGTCCGATTGTCTGACAAATTGTCCGGTTACAAATTTCGTTCAAAACCGGAAGCGTGAAGTCTGGATTTTTGTGCCACTGCCACAATTTGTTTTTAGTATACGGCAGGGTGCAGACTGCAGTGTTATTTAGCTTGCATGCATTTTTATATACAAGACATAAAAAAGAACAGCCCTAAATTGAAACGTAGTAACGCCGTGTCAAAGGTGAACGTTGAGCTGGGTTTATTTAACTATCTAGGCGGTAAGTTGTAGTAAATCATTCCTCCTAATTGTACCTAAAATTTTCAGAAAGTTGTAGTGCGTTCGTCTCCAGGGCCAAAGATAGTTGTAGTGTAGTCGACTACTATGTGATAGTGCTGATGCTGATGGAGCGCTGTACCTTTTGCTGATTTGTCTTTTGCAGCCCTATGTTGTAGCAGATTGATTTTCAAAGAGCAGGCACATATTCGGCATTAGTGTAAGTGGTAGAAAAACAGTTGCAGTGTTTTTATCCATGTGAAGTATGTGAATAAATTACGATGAAGGAAATTGTTCTTGAAAGTGACATACTTTTCGGGCAATAGTACAGTGAAGTGCGCGGAGTCCGGGCTTTTTTTATCTTCACCTCATCACAAAACACACACTAGTTTCCATTATTTTATCAACTGATAAGGTAGTTGCACACTTTTTTCTGTAAAGTAGTAGGATCTGTCGATTTTATACCTTTAACTACTATTTAAAAATGTCCTGATACTTTCTATCGTGATGTGTTTCACATGTGTTGTTAATGTTGCATTCTGGAATCAAACTTCTTGAAAGTTGGAAAGTTTTCCCTTGTGTTTTGTATGAAAGATGAGTATCGCCTACTGTGGAGCTTTTGGTTCTTTTGTAATTTCGATAAGTCGCAGTATTGTCAGATTTCCTTTACAAATGTTTTGCCTTTATTTCGAAGTGCAAGAATAGAAGTGGACGTGACTTTTTCACATATTTGTTTAAAGCATTTGGAAGTTGAAGTGTTTGTATGATTTTGGCTTTTTTAACTTTCAGATTTGTAGAGAGCGGAATCATTAAGCATAGATGGGTTGCTTCAAGTGCTTGTAAATAAGTGGGTGTATCTTGATTTGCACAGGTCATAGAAGTTTCCTTCAGATACATAGAGATCTGTTTTCATAGAGGATGTGGATAGTGCACAACTTTTTAATGGTTTTACTGGGGGCGAGAGGGCAGTAGGACATTTATCGTTTAAAGCTTGTTATTCCCAATACTGTATGCCACAAAAATGTATAACATATGTATACTTAAAGTAAATGTCACTACTCACTGCAGAAAACTTAGTGACTTAAATTATTGGCGAAAAGTATTGGTAAATCCTTGTTAGGTATTTCATTTGCCCCCCGAATATTGGGCATGCAGGTTATCTGATTCTGTGTAGTTGGTGCTAGCACCACATAGTCATTTAAAATCATTATGCTGCTTGTAGACCTGTGTGTAATTATGCTAATATAGTTTTAGGAAAAATGATAAAATATAGTTACACGGCAAGGCTGTAGCCAGGCAAGAGTTTTAAGAATGTACAGGAAAAACTTCAGATTTTCTATCCCCCCAAGCCTGAGAGTAGACAGATATTTCTGTCTTGTAAAACTAAATCTCAGTGCAGCTTTTTCCCTCTAGTCAGTTGCCCTTGTTGTGATATATATCCTACATTTGGAGGTAAAGTTATGCACAGAAATTATTACACTGAAAGTCTGCAATTAATTTCTTAGCTGCTAAAAATATGTCACCATAGATTCATACAATAAGTGTTGTTAGTAGTCTGATAGTTTGTAAATCAACTGATTTACTATGCTTTTTTACAGAAAAAAGCATAGTAAATCAGCCAAAAGCAGGCAGCAGGAACGGAAAAAAAGAGGATGTTCCCTGCTGGGTGATGTCACCATGATGTCACAAAATGGGCAGAATGTGGGCAGGAGATGGGGTGGGGTGGGCGGGGTGGCTTTACTCCGGTTTTAGCCTTGACGAAAGGTGGCAACCCTACTCACATGTGCAATGGACTTTGTAAACCAACATGTACGTAACCCACTATCTTGAGCCGCCAATATTAACCTTTCATCTTTTGGCTTGAATTCACCTCTAATCAACCAGTCTTGCATTCGATCCTGATCAACATGAGGTTCTTCCAGAAGTTTCCTATACTTGCAACTATATTTATGCATTTTCCACATTTCTTGCCTTCTCATCTGATCCTTCACCTTATATTCTTCCTTTTATTTTTGGCACATTCAGTTGCTGCCTGATTTTTATCTACTTCTGGTTTGATTTCCATTCCTGCTTGACATTGATATGCTTCTGCTAAACTAAGCAGGGAAGTCATCTTAGATTTATTCTCCTCATGTTTCAAAATTTTCACTACATTTGGCTCTTGTGAGGTCAGCAGATATGTATGCAGGCCCACATTTGCAGATCTATACATGTAATCATTTTCAAGGAGGCCCATACCTCCTTCGGAACGGGGAATATATAATTCTGGTTTGCACTGATTTTTATAAATCATTTAGTGAGCATGAAACATCCTTCTTGTTTTCCTGTCTAATCTATCCAACACATTTTGGGGCCAATCAATCACTCCAAAACTGTAAGTTAGGACAGGAAGAGCAAATTGGTTTGCAGCTTGAATTTTGGTGTTTTGAAGATTAATTTAAGTCTTTTAAAATATTTCTTACTAAGTTTTATTCACATTTGTTCGTGTTTTATTGTTGATACTTCATCAGTTCCCAAATATTTATACACTACCTCTTGCTCAAGTTTTTTTATATCACATTCTTGTCCCAAACTGATGCTTTCTTGGTGCTGCAGTTTTCCTGCTTTAAAGGTTGCTTTTGCACATTTATCAAGACCAAATGGCATTCTTATATCATCTGAAAAAGTTTTGACTATTTACAGTCGTATCATTTTCAGTGTGTGGTTTGGTATGTCTGCTTAAGCTGCAAGTAACTAGCAGTTTGCATCGCATTCCTTGCTAATGACATTAATATCCACACACAGAGCTGTAGTTTGCTCATCTCGAATCTGGAGTCAGTCCCCAAAAGATGGCCCCACCCCCTCAACTCTTCAAGTAAAAACCAAAAAATAAAAAAATAAAAAGGACGTTAGCTTTCACTGTACAGCCAATGCATTTCCCCAGCCACAAACTTCTGCTGAGCCTTTTCTAAACTGAGAAAAAAAAAAGTGGAGGAACATATTGTTAGAGTACCAGCATTCGGGTAAACTTAGTATGTTGCTCTCATGAGAATAAATTTACATGTTGTGGCACATCTCAAGCAATCAAAGTAAAATGAACTTGCCTTTCTAGCCCTATACATTCTACCTCAGTGATTCTTTTTGGTGGAAAACCATGGGGGGGGGGGGTAACTAGTACAACTTCCTTTTCAGACTCATACTAAGTTTAAGTTGAAACCCTGACAATGCCAACAGAATTTTGTCTCTCAAACACTCTGGTCCCTCTAATCTAACACTCCCTTTTGTTAAATAACTCACTAGTTGCACTCTTCACTTTTCAATCTAACAGTACTTTGAAACTTTTAATTCATCTCTTACCTTGCATTCTGTCAGTATATTACGACACTTACCTTCTGCTTCTCTCTCTTTGCCTGATAGTTTTTCTTGTTGCTGTATACAGTGTTGCCAGGAAAAACCCATTTGATTTTCCCTTGCTATAGCCGGACTGTCTTCACTCCTCTACCTTATCCCCAATTTCCACTCACTCCCTCTACATCTAGATTTATATCTACACACAATCATGTCAGCCATCAACTTATTTACTCAGGACATCACAATACTACAGCTTCCTCCTGTACAAACTAATGCATCACTTCCCCTCTAAAATAAACCTTAAATCATATCCTCCATTTCCCTTCATATCTCCTACTACATCACTTCCCCTCTGAAATAACCATTATATCACTTCCTCCATCTTCCCTACCTCTAAAAAGTGTCATCACTCTACATTTCAGACATCACTTTTCATTATTTCCCACTTTCATCTTGTATTGCATTACATAAATCACTACTTTGCCAATTCAATCTACACAGTCATGCTTCTCTGTGCACTATCCTAAAATAACTATCTTCCTTGACACACACACATTCTGCCAACACAGACTCACATCATAGAATACATCAGCATATCTCTTCCAGCACCAGCCTCTCTACCCTTAACCCATTTCTACAAATGCTTTTACTCCTTTCACTAACAAACCCCTTGACACCATGCTCATGCACATGGTACAACTCATTATATTTCTCACACTCACACAACTCACATGCTATGACAAACCTCTTATACTATGTACTGCATTCACGTACTATCACAGACCTCTGCATACTAACCATATACCGCACTCACACAACTCACATGCTATCACAAACCTCTGTATACTAACTATATACCACACTCACACAACTCACATGCTATCATAAACCTCTGTATACTAACTATATACTGCACTCACACAACTCACATGCTATCACAAACCTCTGTATACTAACTATATACCACATTCACACAACTCACAAGCTATGACAAAACTCTGTATGCTAACTATATACTGCAGTCACACAACTCACATGTTATGACAAACCTCTGTATACTAACTATATACCACATTCACACAACTCACATGCTATGACAAACCTCTGTATACTAACTATATATCACACTCACACAATTCACATGCTATCATAAACCTCTGTATACTAACTATATACCACATTCACACAACTCACATGCTATGACAAATCTCTGTATGCTAACTATATATCACACTCACATAACTCACATGCTATCATAAACCTCTGTATACTAACTATATACCACATTCACACAACTCACATGCTGTCACAAACATCTGCATATTAACTATACACCACATTCACACAACTCACATGCTGCCACAAACCTCTGCATACTAACTATATACCACACTCACATAACTCACATGCTATCACAAACTTCTGTATACTAACTATATACCACATTCCCACAACTCACATGCTGTCACAAACCTCTGTATACTAACTATATACCACATTCGCACAACTCACATGCTGTCACAATCCTCTGTATACTAACTATATACTGCAATCACATAACTCGCATACTATCACAAACCTCTGTATACTAACTATATACCACATTCACACAACTCACATGCTGTCACAAACCTCTGTTTACTAACTATATACCACACTCACATAACTCACATGCTGTCACAAACCTCTGTATACTAACTATATACCACATTCACACAACTCACATGCTGTCACAAACCTCTGTATACTATCTATATAGCACATTTACACAACTCACATGCTGTCACAAACCTCTGTATACTAACTATATACTGCACTCACATAACTCACATGCTATCACAAACCTCTGTATACTAACTACATACTGCACTCACACAACTCATGTGCTATCACAAACCTCTATGTACTAACTATATACCTAACCCCACTGCTTACACTCTCAGTACTAACTCCACCACACCTATTATTGTCACACCTCATCATCTCCATTTCTTCAAACATACCATCTTAAAAGTAGGCATACTACTCACCAGGAACACAAAACAAATACTGAATCAAAAAGTTGCTTCCCAGTCAGTATTTCCCAATTCACTACAACTCTGTGGAGATATTCACCCTATCCCTGATCCAGTTCAAGACCCAACCCTAATTCCCCCCACTACCACCAGTATCACCTCATTACTACTAAAAACACACACATACACACACACATGCACACGCACACAGGGCAAAGGGTTAAAATTAATCAGTATTAACCTCAGGAGCATCTCCAGCAAAATTACTGACTTGCATGCATTCATATCACAGAACATTCTTAACATACTAGTAACTACTGAGAACAGGTTAAAAGCCACAATCAAAGATACTGTTCCACCAGGATATAGCATACTTAGAGCCAACCATATAGGCAAAAAGGCAGGTGCGATAGCTATCTTGCAACCTAACTATCTCAATATCTATTTCTGTCAGAATTACCAGCTCCAATTTAACAAGGCAAAAATCCTAATTTTGTTTCTGAAACCTAACTCATATAAGAACATGCTTATTATTGCAGTATATATCCATCCAGGAAATGAATTCCTCAACACTCTGGGCATCCATCAATATACTGCATGAAACCCTAATCTTAGGAGACTTTAAAATAAGCTGGTTCAAAATTATGTCTGACACTCCTACTGCAAGCGTCAACCTCTATGGCTTTAAGGTACTCATACAGACTCCATTCGGATACAATAGACAGAGTATCACTGTCAGCCTGGTTATTATTGTTTTACCCTTATAATACCTCCACCATAGATACCTTTCCTGATACCATAAGTCACAATCTATCCACTCTTTCAAATAGCAACCTTAGCCACTCCCCTAGACAACACCACTACAATTTAGTGTGCAAACTAACTAGCTTCAGTACAGAGGTTTTTAATTCTCCAAAATTTTACAACTAGACATTTCTAAAAACACTGCCTTTAGATGAAACAGCACTTGACTAGACACCAAACTGTCAAGTGGTAAAATGAGTATTCCACCTTTTTACTGTCCTTTTACAAGGATCTATAGTGAACCATTTCTGTTTAATGTATTCATAAAGGATCTACCTTTATCAGCCAAAGATGCTACGCTGATTCAATATGCTGATGATTTTGCATTATTTTGCTCTGCCTCTACGCTGCACAAATTTCAAGAATCGAACCAAGAATTCTTTGCATCCATTAGAACCTGACTAGATAACTCACAACTACTGAAGAACCCCAAAAAGCTAAGTTGCTCCTTTTCACTCCTAAATCCATCCATCCATTCTCAAACCCTTTTTCCCAGTTTGCATATGGAGTCGGGGTGTCTCTTCAACAGTGACAATCACCTCGAGCCAAAGTTTACACCACCAGGTGGTTACACACACACACACACACACACACACACACACACACACACACACACACACACACACACACACACACACACACACACACACTCACCTATAGCCAATTTAGAGTATCCAATCTGCTTACTGCATGTCTTTGGAATGTGGGAGGAAACTGGAGCACCCTGAAGAAACCCACGTGACTGCAGGGCGGACATGAATAACACTCCAAAATAAAGACCATTTTAACATCACCACATCCAACAACACTAAGATAGAAATTGTATCCCAGACTAAACATCTTGGAGTCGGAATAGATTATAATATGAAATATAATCCCTGTATCAAAATAATCAAAAAGACATCCCAAAATTTTGGCCTTTTGTATAGAGCTAAACCATTCCTCACAGAAAAAGCCAGAGAAACCACTGGAAAACCTACTTACTCCCCATTTTACTATACACTTCACAGTTATCACAAACCCGCCACCATTCTAGAGAACAAACCTCAAATAAAGTTGTAACAAAGTCACAAAATTTGCTGCCAAGACCTCAGACTGCTAAACCGGAATGATCTACCCCACATCTTCACCAACCCCAATTTCTAGTAGTCCACTATTAAATATACAACCCAGACAAATACCCAGTCCTTAAATCTATGACCCAGCACTATAGCCCACCAGTTTCTAGTAGTCCACAATGAAATATACAACCCAGACAAATGCCCAGCCCTTAAATCTATGACCCAGCACTACAGCCCAACACTTTCTAGTAGTCCACAATTAAATATACAACCCAGACAAATGCCCAGCATTTAAATCTATGACCCAGCACTGTAGCCCAAGCAGAAATCTGTGCTCCCATGACAAATCTCTGCTTACCATAAATAAATATCTAAATACAGCAGAAGAGAA
>NC_056737.1:760016623-760094123 GCF_019279795.1 Protopterus annectens
TCTCACATTTTTCCAATATGTTCTTCCAGTCATAACCCTTAATTTGAAAGTCTGCTGTTGCTAATACTAAAGATAGACATGATCTAAAACTGGAGCATTTTTGTTCATGCCTAGCCAACACACTTTTAGCAATGGCCTTATTAGTTCTATAACTGTGATGGTAAATTCTTGTTCATAAACTTATTTGTGTGTCTTGCCAATATAAAAAGTGTCACAGGAACAACAGTAGGCAAGGTACACTATTCCCTTAATATTAGAATTAATTGTTTCTAGGATGTCTCCACAGGTTTCATGTTTGTATTACTGTACCCTTTTCTTTCACATTAATAAATGAACACTGATTACATCTACCACACTTGAATGTACCAGTAGAAATCCTACCAGATTCAGTGCCCCAATGTACTTCTCTCAAAGATATTTTTCAAGTTAGATTTCTTTTTATATATAAAGTGGGGGGAACCTCCCTATAATGTCAATAAGTGTATCTAAAGGGGTAAAAATTCTTCAATACTTTCTTACAATCACTTTGATTCTATGATTATCAAGTCGTATCTGGCAACACCAACCTTTACTCAAAAGGATGGTTTCTTGTCTCATTCAGTCCACTTGTGGAATTAGTATGTGGTGTCTCAGCTTTCAATATCAGTCGAACTTTTGTTGCCCTCACAGCTGTGATCTACTGAAACATCTGGTCTATCAAGCTTTCTGGATAATCCCTTTTCAGAAACATGTCTCTTAACTTTTGTACTTACATGACATAAATGCTATCCTCTAACACCAATCTAGATGTTCTTATTAACTGATTTGTCAGTACATTTTTTACTGCTGTAATGAGTGGCAAATTGTAAATTGTGAAACCGAATTATTGTATGTTGGGTTTCTATATAACCCTGAAGATATATAACAACGTAATTGCCCTTACTCGATCTAACATCCAAGTAATGTATGGACTCTTTGGCAAAGATAGCATAACTCTTAAAAAAAGAGTACTAAAACAAGATTTCATCATACCCATCAAAAGGGTATTTTTTCTTTGCTGTTTTTTTAGGATCCTTTCAATTTTGCATTTCTGGTCATAAATGACATATTATAAAGGGATGTCATCACCGGCTACTAGTGTTTATCATGGGCTGTTTTCAGATTCTAGGATGACACCTGTCAGACCACACCTCTCTGTCTAATTTTTCTTAAGTCTTTTCATTTTCTTTATTGTTTCAATGAAACGGTACTGTGGTACTGATCCTGCCTCCTAAATACTTTTGTTTGATGTAGGTATCCACTAACAGATGCCCCAACACTTCAAAAAACGAAAGTGCATCTCTAACAAATAACGGTGAAATATGAAATACCCTGTTATGTTTTGAAAGCATCCACCTGGCATAGGAGAGGCTGCATTACAACTGATGCTGCTTGTATGCATAACATCAAAATCACTACACTTTAGAGTAGGGGGAATATAACAAGGTACAACAACTACAGATGTAGTATATGTTCCCTGTACCAGTTCTCTTCACTGTGTTATTCCTAAGATTTCCTAAGATTGCAATTATGGTCATCAGCATTTCAACAGAAACCTGAGTGAGGTGTGCCATGTTATTTTAACCTTATTTTTTCACTTTCCCACCTACCTCACAACCTTCCATTCTAAGTGCGCTTCACTGCACCACTCTTTCTGTTTATGAATTCAGTAATATATCCATACCATGCTGCCTGCTTCTTAACCACTTTGGCCATCTTTTCCTTGGTTTGGGTTTGGAATTTGGATTGCCTTTTTCAGTTCTTTTGGCTTAATTTGATATAAATATTTACCCTGCTTGTTCAGTATTATTTTCCCCAATAATTGTTATTGAAGAATTTTGTAATTGTTAATAAAATTAAAAGTGCTAAGTGTATATACATAAATCACAACAAAATAAGAAAAATAACAACAAAAATAATTATATAATGATATCTGAACATTTTTGTTTTTGCCTGTTATACCATAGATAATATAAATCAGCAAAGCACAATTGTTGCAGCTACGTCTCAGGCATGGCTAAGTTCTTCAGTTATTTACTATAGTAAGAGTGTCAGCACTATTTAAAAATTCGCTGCTGCCTACCAAGAAAATGTAAACAGTCATTTGCATTCCTCAATAAGCAGCAGATGGTCTGAGACAACATAAGTACTTCTGTAACAGTAGTATTTCATAAATCTAAATATCACTGTATATGACAATTCATTTAACATCCACTTTGCAATAACTTATAAACATTGCTCACTACCAATGAATGATGCATGCCCCAGTTCAAATCCAAGTTTTCATTCCCAAGCAACTATTGGTGAACTATAGAGAAAATGTAAAATGATCCAGATACTCTCTCAGGTTGTACTCATAACTTTCCACATTCACATATACCATGTACAACCAAAATTGCATTACAGTGAACTCATGGCAAATGATTCAGTTTAATCATAATAGTCCCTCACTTTTCATAGGGGACAGTTTCCAAGCCCTCTTATGAAAAAAGGAACCATGAGTAACTGACTGCCTCCTCCAAAACAAACCAGACCAAAAAAAAAAAAAAACACATTTTAGTACAGTATTAGTGTTTTTATATTTTGTAATGTTTTTATAGTTATTATGACCCTTTTAATCATGCAACAAAATGAAAAGCATCTTATGTTTCACTCACTTTTAAAGAAAATAAAAAGCACTATTACACCTTTGCCCTTTTGGTTGGTGACCCATGAATAAACAAAATAATGAAATACAAAGTCACAAAAGTGAGGCATTGTAGTATAGAAAATGTGAATTGCTTCATCCCTCAGTTATTCCTTACTTGAAATGAAATGCCAGTTCATCACTTTCCAATATAATATTCACATGACACTGTAGACTGCAACTGTTTCTGGTACAGTGACATGTGCACACACACACACACACACACACACACACACACACACACACACACACACACACACACACACACACACACACACACTCGCACTCGTGCACACACAGCCTCATCCTTACACTAGGTATTTTTGGTTAACCAGTTTAATCACTAAAATGTGGTGGTTGCATGGCACAGAGGGCTAAATCTCTCATTTCACCCTCCAGATGACCTAGAACTGACTAGTCATCCAAGTGCTGAAGGTCTCCACAAGGGAAGTTGGGAGCTAGTGGCAGATGCAGGTTCCCCCATTCTGCAGCAAGGGAGATGGTCTGGCTCTTGCTGGAGAAATAATTGCATGTCATGCAGTGGAGTCATGTGCTTGACTTTACAGAGATGCATTCATGCTGTAGCCTTTATGCAGCATGTGTGAGAATGTGTACACTTGCAGGGGAAGCTATAGCAGACCTCCTTGTCAGAGCTTGACGAGGAGGGGTTAGGTCAGAAAACAGAACATGTTTTTATGACTACCAGATCAATGCTGTGCTGTGACCAGTTCTTCCACTGGTGATGGGGAACAAAAGCACACAATTACAATGGGGAAATGATGGCTGGCAAACATGGGCCAAGAAAAAAATCTAAACACTTACCTCTCAACAGTCCAGAGTGTAACGTAATGTCTAGATTTTTGCCTCATATTTTTGATCTGTTCCTCATAAAATTAGTGATTTTTTGGCAAATCATTGAGGACTGAAGTCACTAAATAATGATATACATTTGAGTTTCAAACTTTAAATCCTTCAGAAAATGTGTGGTGACACAACACCTTTTATTCTAGCAAGTGTGTAAGTCTATAAGAGCAATATCTAACATTTTTCCCATTTTTGGGCCTTTGTCTTCCCATTACTTTTTGGCTTTATCTAGATTTTGTGTGCTAAGAGGTTAAGAGGAATGCCTTCACAGTTACAAAAAATAATGTGTGTGTGTGTGTGTGTGTGTGTGTATGTGTGTGTGTGTGTGTGTGTGTGTGTGTGTGTGTGTGTGCTCTAGTGTGTACACATGTGCATGTGTATGTTTGTGTGTATGCATTTGTGTGTACACATGTGCATGTTAATGTTTGTGTGTTTATGTGTTTGTGTGTGTGTGTGTGTGTGTGTGTGTGTGTGTGTGTGTGTGTGTGTGTGTGTGCGTGTGTGTGTTTGTATGTATGTGTTTATGACTGTGTGCCTGTGTTTGTCTGTGAGTGTGCATATCACTCATTCTAAAATAGAGAAATATATACATGTGACGGCATCTGTCCTTGTGACAAACAGATCACTGAAAACACATAGATTGCATGCTAGTATAACAAGCTTATAACAGACATTTTTCTAGCAGAATGTGTGGCCAAGCTTATCATATATTACACAGATTAATTTCTAATGTTTCTTTTATCCACACTGTTCTTTATCAGAGAACCCCTTACCATCCATATTTAAGAATATTGTATGTAACACTACTCCTTCATGTATGCTTTAATATTAATAATAGATGCATGGAGCATGTATAGAACCAAGAATCATCCTGGACTGGGATGTAGCTATAGCTAATATGATCAGGTTCAACATAAAAATATGTTTCATTTTTGCTATTTTGCAATCATGTTTTTAACCATTTTTATTTGTGCTTCTTCTGTATGATAGCACTCTGTGCATTTATTATTAAAACACTATTTCTACTTTGCAGGGGGACTGAAGAGTATAAACACTCCAGTTTCACTTTCTCTTTGCTCTGACATTAATTTCTTCCACTGTCTTTCCATACAAGCATATAATGTTCTTCATATTCTGCCCTCTCTGTTCTTCCTTTAGACTATAAGCCATATTCATAAATACTTACACTCTGTGTTAAGCATGTGTGCATGCCACATACACAAGAGTGCACTGTTTTGGTATTCATTAAACAGCTCTGCACATTGTGCCCACCTTCAAAGCAATGTAAGCACCAGAATGTGCTAATGAAGGTATCAGTGGGTGAAACACATGCTAATTAAGCAATTCAACATGGCAGAGCTATTCAGGAACATATAACGTACACGTGTACGTTCAGTACTCCCTTTTGCCCTCAGTTCCAAAACTCTTTGGAATACAACCACAAACACACTTAAAAAGGAATTATTAGGGATTGATGTTGCTGTTATTAACCTGTATGTACATTGTGCACAGGTTTTAATACAAGGTGCTGCTGCT
This sequence comes from Protopterus annectens, assembly GCF_019279795.1. Lineage (NCBI taxonomy): Eukaryota > Metazoa > Chordata > Ceratodontiformes > Protopteridae > Protopterus > Protopterus annectens. Next base: position 760,021,728 of record NC_056737.1, read on the forward strand.
GCCAAACCTCTGTCTAGGAGAAGAGTCTTCAGACCATGTTTGTCTAATCATGAACCTCATGACACAGAAACTGTACAGCAATACAGGGTGGACAGTAATACCCTAAGGGAAATATGCAATGTCTCTGCAGCCCTCACATTAGGTCCCACAGAAACTGTGGAGAACGCATCCCAGTGGAATCCTTGGTATGTATAGCATTATGTATACTAGCTGCCGGCATTTTCCAGAGACCCACACGGGATATATTAGGGGGTTTCACAGGCCTCAGCCTCCAAAATATTATAACAGTTTCTAAATGCGATGCTACAACATGTTGGAGATCATATCTATTTTCAACTTACCCCAGAGAAGACAGCAACTACCATGCAAAAATTCCATGCCATAGCATACTTCCCTGAGATTCTGGGAGCCATAGACTACACACACAAAGAAATAAAAACCCCACCCAGTGAACAGGTAAGGAGGTACATCAACAGGAAAAGATATCACTCTGTAAACTGTCAGGTGGTCTGTAATCCCCAACGGATCACCCGCAATGTGTGCGTGCAGGTAACCTTGGTAGTTTTCATGACTTACACATATGGTGCAGCTCTGATCTATATGTGGGGTTTGCTAGAGGTCACTTTCCATAAGGGCATCTTGTGGGCAATGCAAGTTATGCCATGGAACCATGGCTCATTGCACTCATAAGAAACCCACACAATCCCACTGAGCAAGGATACAATGATACACATGCTCAGACTAGAAATATTATAGAGGTGCATTCAGCTTGCTCAAATCAAGGTCCTCATGTCTAGACACATCTCAAGGTGCACTGTAATATGACCCAGGCACCTCATCCAAAATATTCACAGTCTTAACCATATTGCACAATATAATTATCAGGAAACAGCTTCAGCAAGGACAACAAGGCCAAGGACTATAGTTTCAGCACCACAGGCAAGGGCAGCAGGGCCAGCCAATACAAATAAAGGAGTCTGAGGAAGTACCAGCAGCCACAGACGATCCTGGTAGACAAAGGCATGTACATTATGCTATGACTCTTGCTAAGAGACAGAGGACAGCACACACACACACTCACTACCTAAGTGAAAACCAAGATGCCGAGCACATACAAACAGTAAAAGGAATGCCTGCAAAATTCCTCAGGCTTTACTTACTCATGTATTGGTTGTGTTCTGTGAGCATCAGATAGAGTCAAGCCTTGAAGACACATCTTGTAGCAGCAGTATTAGCCATGGTAATCGACAAACCTGCAAAAAATAGATATATAAATGATTAGCCTCTTATGCAAGTATTGTACATCACTAAAATGAAACATGGCTCATCTGTAGAAGAATGTCAGCATTAACTAAGTGTATATGCAGTATAGATATATGATTCTGACCAATACTGTTCATTACAATTACAGTTGCCTCCTGTAGATACCACAACAGTAGCATGGCGATCTTACCATCATCCGCACAAGGTGCTGAACAAGCACTAAAAACTATCTAGTATGACTGCATTAGTATGAATAATATAATGAATACAATGAGGATCAAGAAGCACATAGCAAATCATATACAAGTGAGTAGGAAAAATAATTATTTAAAAAACAGTTTTACAATACATTCAATTAAAACAAGTATTTGAGTTTACAAGCATTAGTTATCCATTCTTTGCATCAGACATAGGCAAGACTATCACAAAGCAATGTGCAAAGGGCAGATTGCAGGTATCATCCCTTGCACAGGGTTGGATGTTACAGGAGGGCAAGCCTGACACCAAAGAAGTGAGTGTGTGTGAGTGAGAAACCAGTTGATCAGCAGGTATCCATTGTTAGGACCAATAGCAACAGATTTACCTCATTTAATAGTAATGTTTATATACTTGTGTGTCTGCATGCATGTGTGTGTGTGTGTGTGTGTGTGTGTGTGTGTGTGTGTGTGTGTGTGTGTGTGTGTATGAATATGAGTGACATGGTTTGATCAAGATGAGTTTTAATGTGTGAGGGCCTGCATGAACACAGTCAAAGCATTTTTGTTAGGACTACATCCTGGCATGTTGTGAGCTGTGCATGGTAGATTAATCAGTACACCATCACCATCCCCAGCCATGAGAACTACTTCTGCCTGGTGTTGTATTGCTAGTTCCATGGCCTTGTCTAGAAGCCAGGGTGCTACCTGAACATGAACAATGTTCACTGGATGAGCTGTCATCACATTTACTTCCACAACCATGAATGCATTGCCTACTATGTCTGAGTGTAGACACCATAATCACTGATGGAGCAATGGAAGTAGAGCCATTACAGGAGAGAGATCTGGCATGGCCATGTCAGATAACACCTGACAATGTAATGACTCTCCAACCAATTACAATCACAACACTATCAAAGCCTATGAATCCAAGCAGTCTGTCATATTAGGATACAAGTGCCTTAGCACCACGATGAACTTATATAATGCAGATCCACACCCATGAGCACTGTGAATATGCAAAACATATGTCAACTCATTATCATTCATGAATTACTCAATCTGCATGAAGTGTTGGGCAGGTAAACATGGTGTGAGGACCTATATGATGCCACACACATGCACTAGCAGTACAAGAATGAGCAGTGAGAACTGTTGTTTGCTAAGGATTTACAAGTGTGAATAATTAATATTACTGCAAGAATAATTAATTGTTTCACACTGCTGCCACTTTGATGTACACTTGCTGAGAGTGGGTCCGAGAGAATAGAGTTTCCAAAAAGTCAGGGGGATTACATTGAATGACTTGGGAGATAACCTTTGTAGCAATTGTATTACTAAATGATTATGACCCAAGTGTGCTTCTGAGTAAAACACTGTGTATAATCTATATGAAGCACATAGTAAGGTAAATATACAAAACCATATTCTCAGAATAAATTCAAGTAACATTGAATTAATTGTTAGAAAAGGCTGAAAAACAGAATACTGCTCAAAAAGACAGGGAAGAGAACTGTATTGCAAACATTTGTTATCATTGTGACAAGAATTATTAGTTTAACTGTTGCAGATATCCCATTCATCTACACATCACAAAGGACAACTGGGAGAAAATGCCTTATCTTGGACCTTAAAGTAAAGTGATATCATATCACAGCTTGAGTATATGTAATCTGTTTTCTCTTCTTTATATGTCTGTGTATGTGGCAAATAGTGAAAATAATCTCAAATGTGCCATGTTAATGCCATTGTTTCAAGGTTAAAATCTAAAGAGGGTGCTGGTTGCATGAAAGTAGTGATGTTTAATGAGCATATTTTCATAATATAAGACAACAAAATTGAGAAAACAACACATAGATACATTTTACAATCCTTTATTTATGTATTTATTTACTTATTTTTGTTGTTTTTGCTTCATCCTTTGAGCACCGGTTAGCATCACATCAGGGACTATCAGCAGTCACTAGCAGTGAGTGACGGCTCACTTCCCAAGGCAAAAACTCAAATTTTAATTTGGAATGCCACCATTAGCACAAATGAAACTATTGCTGTTGTGCTTCCATCAGCACCCTGGACAGTAATAAGTGAAGAAATTGTACCTGTCAACTATCTATCTCAGTGGCACATGCTGTAAATTCAATGATTTGGGAACAGCAGCAGACACAATGTTGAATTCAACTCTAGACTACTGATACTTTTATTATGGGTTAGATTAAGAATTGACACACATATTTGAATGTTAATTGAGCAGCCTAACTCTGAGAGATAAATGCTACATATGTTACCTCTGGTCTGTGTGAATTGCCGTTACAAATGTTTTGTTGTTGGAAACTCAATTATTGTTATTATTAATAACAACATTTGATATGCATGATGTAAAATATGACATATTTTATTGCTGAAAACAGAAAATCAGTAAGATTAGGAATGTGGAAATATGTATAATATATGCTTGATTACTTATCCATATCCCCCAAGTAGTAATCATGACAGTAATACATTCCAAATAAAAGTATGCCATCATTATTTGTATATGTTGTTTAGACAAGTTGGCATAATGATTAAGGTCTTTGGCTCCCATGCACAAGGTACAAAAGATTCTAACCTGACTTCCAACCAATTGCGTGTATGGCTTTTACATGTTCTCCCTGTGTCTCTGTGGGGTTCCTCCATCCCCCCAAAGACAAAACTCACCCAATAATGGAGTTGTGGGTAGCAGCACAGACTCTAGATGGCAGCTATAAAGGGGAAGATTTGTATATACCAACCACTTTTGACATTAACTGTAGTGTGCAGTATCCTCAAGAAAGGAGAACATGGATCACAGACTGTGTGCCATTTCAGGACTAGCCACTTGACTGTGTAAAAATTGACTCTAGATGATTCAGTTGTGTGGCCTGGCCCATTCTGACCTACACCAGGGACCTATGCTAATGGTGGGAGAGGTGTATGTGCCCCTGTTGATCAGTGTTTGCCCATCATAAATCCCGGCCGCCCTTGGTCAATAAGGTACTGGCTGGCCAGTGTTCAGTTGCCCAGTTGCCCAGTTTGGGTTATCTGGGATAGCTCTGAGTGAAAGCTGAATGTATAACCAATGAACCTACCAAACATGAAGTAAAAATTGCTACTCTCAATGTAGGTTCACTGACAGGATACAGCTTGGAGCCAGATGACATGATGGTAAGGAGGTGACTTGACATCTCATGTATACAGGGGACAAGACGAAGGGTAGTACAGCAAATTCACTTGGCGTGGGATTCAGAGTCTACTACTCAGGAGGACAGACTAGAAATGGGGTGGGAACTGTGGTGAGGGAGAGGCTTCAGAAGACAGGAGGGATGTCATCAGAATTAGTGATAGACTCATGACAATTAGACTCCAATGTATGGATAGAGCACTATTCATAATCTCAGTATATGCCCCACAGCAGGGTTGTGATAGTGAGGAAAAGAGTGCATTCAGACAGCAGTTGCAGGGTCTATTACATAAAGCAGGACAACATTAATTGGTATTGATAATTGGTGACCTGAATGCACATATTGGAGCAGACAGAAAGAACAGGATAGGAGGACTGCCTGGATCCGCATGGTTGGGACAACATGAATAAAGAAGGAGAGGCCATACTAAACTCCTGCCTGGCAAATGGCTTGATGGTGGACAGTACATGGTTTGGCAAGACAGACAGTCACAAGATCACATACAATCATGGCCGACTTGCAACTCATGTAGACTTCCTCTTAGTAAAGAAAGAGCACTGGGGTAGATTTGCTGTGACCATAAAGTCATACACAGTGAAACACTTGGCCCACATCATAAACCACTGTTAGCCACAAACAGCTGTAAGCAGTGGTCAGAGAAGGCTTTGAGGTCAACAGAGACTACAGTGAAGACATGGAAGTTAACTAGAAAGAAACCACATGAGTTCAAGGAATTACTCAGGGCTCTAGCACATTGAGAAGAAGAGGAAATAGGTGGAGTTGAAGAAGAAAAATGGTAGCACCTCAAAACAGCATGTGTGAGGACTATAGGACAGATATGCTGCCAAGCTAGGTATGGAAGTGAGGTGCATAGGGAAAGCTGGCTGTGGAATACAAAGTCCAGAAAGTCATCAAAAGAAAAAGGAGTGTATGAAAAAGTGAGAGATAGAAAATATGGACCAGGCTAGGAAGGAATAGTGGTTGGCTAACAAATAGGCTAAGACAGGAGTTGCAATAGCAAAGAACAAGGCATCAAAGGCACAGGACATCAAAGGCAGATGGAAGGAGTGCTTCCAGCAGCTTCTGAATGAAGAAGATCCCAGAGAAGCTATATTGTCTCAGACACAGCCTACAATGGTAGAAGAGCAGGAGTCCACCATAGAAGAACAGCACTAAGGAAATTAAGTCAGGGAAAGCAGCAAACTCAGATGAGGTTACAGCCAGAAATGGCTTCTGAGGGTATTTATAGCAGCATGGAGAGAAATGCATATCCTAGATGACTGGAGAATAAGTATGCTAGTGTCAGTGTACAAGAACAAAGGGGACATTCACAACTGTGGGCAGTACAGGGGCATCAATTCCTCATCACACTATATGAAAATCATGGAGATGGTAACTGATAAATGAATACAAAGAGCAGTAGAAAGTAAGATGGGAGATGAGCAGTTCAGATTCAGATCAGGATGCAGTACAATGGACTCAATGTTTGCAGTGAGGCAGATGACTGAGAATAAGCTAAAGATGAAGAAAGAATCCAATTGGGCATTCCTAGACTTGGAAAAAGCATATGACAAGGTCCCAAGAAAGATGATTTTTGGCAATCTTGGTAGAATTGATGCGGGCTATGTACAAAGACCCAATGATTCAAGTACGAACAGTGTTTGTACTCACAGATAGTTTCCCAGTGGGAGTGAGTGTGCATCAGGGTTCAGCTCTGAGCCGACTGCTGCTCATATTAGTGATAGGCTACATTAGCAAACAGGTCAGAGAACACAGGTCAACAAAGCTGATGTATGCAGATGATGTGGCATTACAGGCAGACTTTGTGCAAGAACTTCAGCAAAGTATAGAGAAATGGAATGCAAAAATTAGGCACATGGGTTGAAACTGTACACAAATAAGTCAGTTGTAATGACAGCAAATGGCAGAACTCTGGAGAAGCTGAGAATTGAGATATAAGGGAAAGTAGTGGAACAAGTTAACAGCTTCAAGTATCTAAGATTGGATGGATGAGGATATGGGAAGACTGAATGAGGAGATCAAAGCTTAACTCAGAGGGGCTACAACCAACTATTACAGGGCGTTAGGGGTACTGTATAACAGAACAATGCCAAAGAAGCTGATAAGTAAGGTGCACAAAACAGTAGTGCTACCAGTAGTACTGAATGGTACAGAAATGTGGGAAGTAAAGGCAGAGCAGTTGAAGAAGCTAGAGGTCATGGGATAAAGTGCCTGAGACAGGTGTTAGGATGCACACTGTTGGACAGACGAAGAAATGAGGACATCAGAACAGAAGCCAAAGTAACTCCAAATGCATACAATGTCTAAACAACAGATTACAGTGATCAGGGCACATGTGCAGAAAAGCAGAAGACAATCTGGTCAAGATTTAGGACAGACAGGAAGAATGCAAGAGGAAATGAGGGCATCCAGCAAAGAGGTGGCTAGGTTTGAGAGAAGACCTGTGACAGTCAAGCATGAGTGCTGAAGAAGGTAGGAGAGTGGCATTGAATCTAGAGAGATGGAAACAGTTGACATGACACCCCAACCCCATGTACAAAATGGAAAAAGGGGGGTTGATGATAATTACTACTATATGTCAAAAATTAGCTATTGTCATCTACTCTATGTCTCCATTCTCAATAAATGCCATTACCTGAAGGCCTGATGATGTGTAATCAAAATACCAGTTATGATATGGAAAGATGTTAAAAGGATGAATATATCAGTCTAATGCTATAATTGCTCTTTCCATTGCATGATATACTATAGAATTGCTTTATTTTTGCTTATAATTTTCTTTATTTTTTTTTAACTTCTGCATTTGTGTGCTGCTAGGCAGTGCACAAAGACAATTCACATCTGAAGGCAAAAAAAATTAAAAATGTAATTTGTGCTGCCTTCAGCAGCAGAGCAAATAAGACTGGCACCGTTACACTGTGATCAGCATTCTGGACAGAACTAAATGAAGAAAAGGCACTATCAATTACCTTTCATTGTGTTACAAGGTGTACTTTCAGTGAGCATGGATAAAGGGCACAGGTAATGCAGAGTTGGAATCCAGTTTGAAGATAATTTTACTGATGGTGTTCGGAGTAAGTTCTGTCATACAATTTTCTTTAATGATGTAATGATGAATACAAATACAATTACAAACATGAATTTGGCAACACAGCTATCATTAATGTTTGCTATATAACTCAAATATAGTGTATGTTTGTTATGTTAAGCATAACAATGATGACAATCAATGTTAAATGCAGTTGCATAGGTATAATGTGCACAGCATGTATTTAAAATTATTTATGACTCATCACATACATTAATTGTGTGTGTAGTCAGTATGTCATATAAACGGGTCTATTTTATTTAAACAAAAATGCATTACGTCGAACACCACTCCATCGACACATATACATCAAACCGTGAAATAATTGAATGCACAAAACTGCAAAATTACCGCGAAATTTGAAATGTGGAAGTGTTTTGGCTGGCCTGTCTGAGCTACAGATCCGTAAGGTAAGTGTGCGATAGTTACGGACATTAGGGTTAGGATTAGGGTGCGGGTTAAGGTAAGTGCATAGATAGGTAATGTAATATGGGTAATGTATTTAACATTTAGTGTAGGGTTTGAGGTAGGGGTTTGGTTAGTGTATGTGTGTGGTTTATTTATTTTGTTTGGGTATAGCTCCGTAGGGTAAGTGTGCAGTAGTTACAGACCTTAGGGTTAGGGAGGGGTTAAGGAGAGTGCATAGATAGTGGTGTATGTGGGGTTTAGTGTAGGGTTAGAAGTAGGGTTTTGGTTGGTGTATGTTTGTGGTTTATTTATTTTGTTTGGGTGGGTAGTGTATTTCGGGTGGTGGGGTTGGCCGAGTATGACAATTTGGTATTTTGAGTTTCGCAGTTTTGTGCATTCGATTATTTTGCGGTTCGATGTATATGTGTCAATGGAGTGGTGTTTGACGTAACATGTTTTCGTTTAAATAAAGTAGACCCTTACAAACTTTATATGGAATGAATCTCAACATGTATTATTCAGGTCATGCAGCTCCATGCATATGAAATGTATTTATGACATCAAAGAAGGCCTTTTACATAGAACTCTGTTTACATTTGTAAAGTAATAAACATTACCATTACAAAAATACATTTTTTAAATTTAAGAATTACATTACAAAATGCTACCATAGTATGAAATGCAAAACAGCCAGCTACAACAACAGCTTTTTTCTACAGGCCTTCAGACTACTAATCTCATGCTAACTCATTACTATGCTGAACTCTGAACTCTGAAAAGGCTGTTGGGATTTCTGTGCAATAACTTTGGTGCAATAATCCCACTGGGATTCTCTTATGCAATCCTAAATGTGAAATAATGATTACCACAAAAAGTTCCCCCTTTCTGTGCAATTTTGTGTATAGTTAGTTAAGAGTCTAAAACAATAATGTGTGTCATGTCTGTAGTAGCTGTTGCAATGCAGATTGTCTATGTGTGAAAATGTCTTCACTTTGAGAAGAAGTAACAAAATTTCATTCAGTGATGCACAAGTTGTTTAATCTGAATGACAATAAAGTTCACTTTGACTTTGGCCTTGATACACACAGGCATCTCTTAAATGCATCTCCATTCAGCTTGAAATTTATATACCTCAACTTACAACTGTGACATTGACTGTTAATAAGCCATGTTTACTATTTCATCCTTTTTTCTAATACGTTCAATTCCAGGTGATATTAGTCAATCTTTGTGTTGTGTATATCCCAAGAACCCATTATGTCCCAATTAATAAAATGTTACCTCAAACAATAGTGATTATAACAAATACCATAAATTATTTAATAGTAGAACATGTGTAAATAGAGTGATCATCACACAAAACTGAAAACACTATATTACTTAGGCTCTGAAGGACCAAAATCACTCTTTACTGTACACAAGTTTAATATCTGCTGTCTTCAATAAGACTTCATCAGAAAAACTTTCAAATACAAAAATCTCAACTTTTATGCAAGTTAAAAATTCCATCAACCAATGGTTTAAAATTACTACAAAACTATTCAATTAAACAATTAGACATTAATCCATTCAGTATCCTGTTAACCCTTCATGTGATGACCAATATTCTGTCCCTTAGGAAACATTTATATTTATTGTTTCATTTAGTCCCCGAAACTTGTCTGCTGCTAGTCTAATCTGCCATCTAGTATTATTTTTTCAACTTAATTTTATAGTTGTCTCTCCTTTGATCTAACACGATAAGTTCCAAAACCCGCAAAAATTATTTTTATATGCTATACAATTTATTCAAAACATTTTATTGAAAGATTTAAATAATGTTAAAAAGAAATAGATTCATACATGTTAATTCAATCACTCATACAGAAGAAAATAATCCAAACATATCAAACCGAAAAACTACAAAATTATTTACAAGGGTGTCAAATAAAATACATACTTTAGATTTTACAGATTAAAAATTTGAATCAAGCAATATTACTGTCAGTTTTTTCAAGTATCTCCATGACTTTCATCCAAGTGTTATAATAGAAAGTAATTCTTTCAGTTCTTGTCTTAACTGTAGCTATTTCCATTTGAGAAACATGAACAGTGATGTTCTTGACTTCTATGAAAGTAGGAGAAATCTTGCTCTTCCATTAATAGTAATAGTTTTATGAGCAATGGCTAATAGGATCCAAAGTAATGAATATTTAGATTTAGGAACACATTTAGGAATATGGGCATTAAACAAATCAGTGATTTTGTCAACTGAAAATTATCATTGAAATAGTTTGTAAAAAAAAAAATAATTTTCCCCAAAAGGATCTAAGTAAGTTGCATTCATTAAATATGTGTTGCCAGTTAGCTATCACCTTTAGTTGCATCGCTAACATCATATTTCATGATTAAACATTATTTCTATTTTATGTGGATTTAAATAGATTCAATTAATATATTTCCACAATAATAATTTCCATTTTAGAGACAAGGAAGTTTGCATTAAAGAAATTAAGATACATTTTTTGTTATCATCCATATGAAGGTGATTATTAATAATTTTATAATTCCAATAACTTTCTTTAAAATAAGATTTCATATTCTTAATTAATTTATATATTTTAGAAACACAGCTTTTCCCTTGAACTGTTTGACTGCTCATAATAATCAAATATTCTATAAGTTTAGGAATGTTTTACCTGGTTAATGGATACATTAAGCTGATTTTAGTTAAAATCTAGTTCCTTATTTCTTGTAATACCAACCACAGTTCATTATCTATACTAAATTTGTTCATAAGTTGTTTCTTATTAAGAATCTTTCCAGACTCAATCAATTGGTGCCAAATGATTAAAATTTTCCTCTGAGAATATTTATATTGTTAATATTAAAATTGCCTACATTATTTGGTGTGTAAGCAATTGGGAATAATAGTAAAGACCAATCTTTGATATCAGGATTTTTATTTTAAAAGGTTTTAAAAGAGGATACTGTATTAGATACAATTTTAGAAGGATTTTTTTTTCTGTAACCTAGAGTAAAATCTCTCACCATCCAATATAGTCTATTAGAATATTTGTATTTTGAGACATTGATGAGATATTTGATTGTAACCATATTTGTTCTTGAATTTGTTTCCATCTTGCTGAATATGAAAAATGTAACCATAAAGATAATGTTTTGACAATAGATGATAAAACATATATATCAAAGTGTGTAAGGTCAATTCCTTCCGTCTCCCAATCTTTTAAATGGTTATCTAATGTAATTCTTGGTTCTTTGGGGTACTATAAAAAAACTTAGTATTAGATTATTAAATTGATGTATATATAATGTTTGGGGAAAGTAGTGAGATAGCTTGAATATAATATAATATTTTTGGGAAAATAATCATTTTAATTAAAAATATATATCCTCTAACGTAAAATAGAATTTATTCCATTTCCCAATGAGAAGTTTAATTTTGTTTAAGATATTACTAAAGTTAACATTTAATATTTCATCTAATTCATTAGTTAAGGTTATCCATAAATAATTCATTTTATCTGTAGCTATAGCAAACTGTTTGTTTATGTAATTCTTATTAGAATTTATCAGCAGTATCTTAGTTTTATTTTCATTGATTTTAAGTCTAGAAATTTTAGGAAGTAATCTATAACAACCAATAATGTTTGTAATGAATTATTATGATCACTCAATGTCAATAAAATGTCATCAGCAAATAGTTGAATCTTAAAAACTAAAGTGTATGTGAAATGAATGCCTTTAATGTTTGGGTTCATCCTAATACAGTTAGCAAATCGCTCAACGACTAAAGCAAACAGCAGAGGGGATAAAGGGTAACCCTGTGTCTTACCCTTAGTAATTTAATTGAACTAGATGTACTTGACCCAATCTTATTATAAGCTAAAGAATTTTCATATAGGTGTTTAATTAATTGAGTAAACTCATGCGAAAATCCATATTCATCCAGTACCTGAAAGAGTAATCCCAGCAAACTGAATAAAAAACATTATTTATATATAAACTTACTATAGTCATTGTATCTTCTGTAAAGTTTATGTTATCAATTAATGTAAGAATTCTTTTAAAGTTATCATATGTGTTCCTATCTTTTATAAATCCAGTTTGGTCTTCATCATTTAATAAAGGGATAAAATGTTTAATTCTACTAATATATATGGCCGTAAACATTTCTTAATCAATGTTTAAAAGGGATATTGGTCTATATGAAGAGCATTCTTTTGGATCTTTATCTGATTTCAAAATTGGATGTATTAAAATATATTTCCAAGAAGGAGGGATATTATTATTTTCTTTAACATATATACTTTTAACAGTAAATGTAAAGCTTCTCTGAGTAATAATTTATACATTTCTGGAATAATATTATCAATTCCAGGAGCCTTGTTTAATTTTAATTTATTAATTTGTGATTTAATATCAGATATTGTAATTGATTTATCAATTAACTTTATATTGTCTTCTGTCAGTTTATTCTTGTTGAATTTTTAATGAAGGATTTTATTATGTTTTGTGTTTGTTTTTGTTTTTTTGTAATTTTAGAATTAATTAAGGCAAAGTGTTTTTAAAAGATTCTGAAATATCTTCTAAGTTATAAACTTTTTCTTAGTACCAGGGGTATATAATTCTTTAATCTGATTAGAATTTATAATCTTCTTTGCTCTATTTGCTATTTGTCTTTAATTTATGGGGTTCGTGGAATAAGAAATTAGTTTTTTTTTTCCTAAGTTAATCATAGTTTTATGGTGCAGTATTTGTAAATATTTGTATTTATCTCATCATGTTCCTTTTGTAAATTGTTTCCTTTTCATATATCAAGTTTTAGATTATCCAGTTTTATTTGTAAATCTTCAAGTTCCTTATCCCATTGTTTTCCTTATTTACAAACCATATAGATAAGACTTCAAGGAATCCCACACAAATATTTCTGAGTTATCATCAGTAAGATTTATATTCAAAAATGTTTGAATTTCCTTGGCATAAAATTCCTTAAAATCTTTTAAATTCGTTATATAAGCTGGGATTCTTGCAATGTTTACACATTGTTTGGGATTCATTACTAAATCAAATGTGATTCCATTATGAGCAGATAAGGGGCACGCAACTACCTTAACTCTATCAAGTTTTGCAAAAATGTTTCTAGAACTATATACCCTATCTATTCTTGATTGCGTACCTTGGCAATGAGAATCATGTGTAAAAATCCAGTGAGTTGAGGTCAGCAAAATCATTTACATCTTTAATATTAAAAGTATTAATAAAGGTGCTGCGGTAGCATTGTCGCCTCACAGTAAGACGTCCTGTTCGATTCTCAGCTAAAGCGTCTTCTGTGTGGAGACATGCATGAATGGGAGTACCTTCATTGAAGGTTGTGCGTCAGAGCTGGCAACTCGGCACGTAAAAATCTACTGCCAATCATTAGCAGACCAGAGTTCTGCTGTGGTGACCCTTAACCGGGAAAAGCTGAAAGATACAACATTAATAAAGTCTGATAATGTGGCTGGTTTCCAATGTGTACTCTTTGCAATAGTATCATCATCAAATAAAATACAATGAAATCTCCTGCAAGTATTATACTCCCCTTAGAATATTGTACAATATCTTCAAAATGATGGTTGACCACTTTAACCCCTATGTCAGGAATTCAATATAAATTAATTAATGTGTAAAGCTTACCATTTATATTCAAGGATACTAAACATAACATGCCAGAATTATCGTGGTAAGTGTTCAGAATTTTGGGCATTAAAGCAGAGTTACTCCACAAAATTGCTACCCCTCTTTTTTTTTTGTTTATGATGAGAACTTACGAAAACAGAATGGTTGTTGGAGTGAAGTCTGACTATATCTTCTCGATTCTTTCATAATAAATGTATTGCTTGAAGGAAAACAATTTCAGCATTGAATAATTTTAGATATTTAAATAGACTTCCCCTTTTACAACTGTTATTTAGAACATTAAAGGAGACAGATTTTTACATATATTGTCTTTAACAGTGTAGGACATATATATCTACTATTATTTTCAGAAAATTAAATAATGAATATATTAAAGGAGAAAAATGTTTATACCTATCTTCTGATATACTATAAATAGCAATGGTAGACAAATGTAAGTACACATTAAGATAAAAAAACTTTAAGTGTAAAATTAAATAATAACCTAAACCCATCCTGAGGTTTAAAACCCCACACTTGAATAGAGTTACCATTTAAGTGTACCTTCTAACTCAGTCACAAAACCTGTTCTTCACTCTATCTGAAATATTAACTCTGTACAGAAAATAGTAAAGTAGTGTTTATTAATGTTTGAATTATAATTATAACATAAAGGCATAAGCTTTAGATCCTAAAGAAATGCTGTACCAAAAGTTATTATGAGATTTAATAACTATTCTCAAATCTATTAAAATCACTATATAAAAAATTGGCAAGGATTTTAACTGCATAATTAAAGAATGAAAAGGAAAATTCATATTTATATTTAACAATAGCATAGAAATGTGGTTATATAAGATTTTTAGAAAAACCTTTGTTAGGAATGACTAAATAAACATATCTACATACAATCAGATATATCATAAAGAAGAGAAAGAGAAAAACAAGTATTTTGATTCTAAAATGAACAAATTAGGAGCTTATAGAATGTATTATTTAAAGTGTCCTTGTGGATTTCAAAAATAAAGCATCTTATAATATTAAAGGAAGGAAATATTAATTGAGTAATAACAAGAAAATTAAATCTTAATTCATCCTAAAAATTATTTGAGCAATATTTTCATAACAGAAAAACAGCATAACGTTGATCTTATGCATAGAAATCAAGGCAATATAACTCAAGTCAAACATATAATTGCTAAATAAAATGGAATCATAAGTTATTCCTATTATTCAATGCTTTTCATTATGTATAAAATTCAGAAATTAGGACTGTGTTATAGTTAAATATATGAGTTCTAGCATAACTAGTATCTTTATTTGTTATAAATAAAGTCTTGTACTAGTATATGTCATTAAATTAAATATAAGCCCCTCTCTAATAATTTTAAACTGAGAATATTTATTGGAGCTTAATTATAGATGTATTTAACACCATTTTATATTTTTTATTCAAAAGAAAAGGAATGCAGAAACATATAATCATATTGCTTGCCTCAAATTAAAATATCAAGGGGAAAAGTTACTGTCCATAAGGAATAATGAGAGACAATATGCGTTTGTCCCTTTAAATATTAAGCTATTTAGCTGTGGTAAATCTATAAAAAAGCATAATAAAATATGTGAATTTTTTCAATGTGAAATATATTCATTAAATGATCTTAATGTTGTTTGCAAAATCTTTAACTGGGTAGGGCTTTATCACTTTAAATGGGCAGAAAACAGTAACAGCTTATTTACAACCTTTGACGTTAATGGTTACATCATCATAGAGCCGCACCATTCTCCACCAAGATCTTGCATATTCACAAGTGTGTACTCTTAAAAAAATATTTAATATAAAAAAAAATCAGGTGAAATGATGATGAGAACAGCCGTATCAGCTCACGATCTCGGCGAGAAGCCAAGAATGAAAGAAGGAAGTAAACATTTTAAGTACTTAAAAGTGTAGTGCATGCATGTGATTTGAGAAAAGGCTTTCTTCTCTCAGGAAATGAGAAACTTTCAGCCATAGGAGTTATCTTGTATAAGCAGATGTATTGAAGCATCAAAAGACAACTACACAGCCATGTCTACCATAAGTGCAGACATTTGAAAGATCACAAATGTCACAGTAAAAAACGGAACTATAATAAAAATAAATATGTAATGTTTCATTGTTGAGTAAAAGCAATCACGTAATACTCTTTTTCAGCACTAAGAAGGATCACCCTTGAAAGCCTTCCTCAAAAACCATGTGTCTAGTACAAAGTACTGCAAAACCTTATATTTAAAGTAAAAAAGCCTTTATAATTATAAAAGATTCATTCATGTCAAACTGTTTTATAGAAAGGTAGAAAAGAATAATAAAAAATATCATTGCTTGCAGTTTTCTTTAGTAAAAAATAATATGAAATCAAATTAATATAAATAATGATATGAGTTAGATCTTATACTATAGATAAGGAAATATAGAGACAAGAAGAAAAAAAATACTATTTTTTACCTTAATTTATATTTTGAGCATGTGATCCATTTATGTGAATCATTTCAATGTGCCATAGCAGTGTGATTTTCTTCTTTGTTGAAATTAGTATAATAAATGGAAATAATTTTAAATAATATAAAAGAAGCAAAACAGAGTACAAAAGGTTTATTTGTCCTTCAATTTCTTTTTTTTTTTTCTTGGCTTCAACAGTTTTCCAGTGATTCTTCTCAGCCTGTCTCTTCATTGAATCGGAACACTAATCCATGCCTTTTGATTGTTCTAAAATGTTGCTAGATGTTAAAAAAATAGCTGAGTCTTATGTATCCAATGTCTTGGTTCCATCAGGAAGAAAAACTTTAGATCTGGCTGGGAATAACACGTGTTTTAATTTGTTTCTTTTTAACTCCTTTATTACAGGGATGTATTCTTTCTTCCTTGAAATAACTTTAGAGGAGTAATCATTGTAAAATATTATTATGTTGTCCTTAAATTTGACAGGAGAGTCTGACCAAGCTGTTGTAAAAACACATTCTTTGTCTTGGGAAGAGAAAATCTTACTATTACAGATCTTGATTTGTTATTTGGTTTGGTAGATGACAAGGGAGCAGCTAAGGACCTGTGTGCTCTTTCAATTCCAAAAGAAAGAGATGCTGATAAATTCAGGATGTCAGGAATCCAGGATGTAAGGAAATTAACCATATTATCTCTTTCTGTTTTCTCATGTAGTCCATAAATGTGGAGGTTGTTTCTTTGAGATCTATTTTCTAGATCATCAATTTTATGGGATAAAGAAGTGCTTTGTTTTAACAGAAATTCCACTTGCTGTTCTTCTTCAGATACTCTTCCCTCTATATCAGTGATTCTTCAATGCTGGCAATCTGAGTTTTCTGATGTAAGACAATCTCATGTAGTTGTTCCATCTGCTTTTAACACTCATCTTTGAAGGTGTCCAACTTATTATCCATAAATTATATATGCTGTTGAGTAAGGATTGTAACTCTTTCTTGAAAGGCAAGTCTTGTGAGTTGTTTTTAGAATAGCTCATACTGAAGAATTTCAGAGTCCTTATTGCTTGTAATTGACAGGAATTTGATAAAAGAACAGTTCAGAATCAAAATATAAACTTCAAGAATAATTAGTAGATGAAAAATTACACAAAAAATAATTCCAAAATCTTAAATAGTTGAAAATTCCTGTCAGAAATAAGTTTTAGATAGGAGACCTAAGAAAGAGTGCTATTAGTCTGACACCATCTTGGCCATTCCCCATGCTATACAATTTAATGAGTGTGTATACAATGCATTATTTTTATCTTGGTTGATGGAATTTTTAACTTGTATAAAAGATTACATTTTTGTATTTGAAAGTTTTTCTGATAAAGTCATATTAATAAAAGAAGATATTAAACCTTTGTTCACTAAATAGTGATTTTGGCCCATGAGTGTCTAAACAATATACTGTTTTTAGTTATTTGGTTTCTTTTACACTTTTTTGGGGGTCATACTTCCATTTTTTTGTTTAATCATCACACATAGCCAAGTCTTGCTGCCATATTTCACAACTTCATTGTGTTTTACTAGAATCATTGCCAATGTCTCTGCCAAGCCACTTTTGTACTTTAAAATGTGAAAATGTAGCTGGCAAGGCTGTATATCATCATTCACAGAATGGTACATGCAAGATCTGAATTGGGTACCAAATCAAACACATAGTTTTAAGAACAGTCCAGGAGACATAGGAGGTGAAGGTGAGGATAATGCTCCATTTAGAGTCTAACGATGCTGTGAAGAGGAGTCCAGGATGTTTCGTGCACTCCTCATTAAGTGCTACACCTGCGGGCTTCTACAGGGTTTACTATACTGGGTCTCAGCACAAGGCTGAGGATTGGAATGGCTTGGTCAAAGCTGTCACCATTGTAACTGCCATTTCATGCACTAGGAAACAATGTCATCACTATTACATTTACATGAAGAGGTGCAACCAAGACCTCCTGAGCCAGTGGGAGGATGAATTCAGGATTGCAAACACCCTTGGGTTGTGTAAGTATAGTGAATTATCACCAGTCTATGATATAATATGGATTTGCCAGTCAATACAGTTATTCGCTATGCTTCTATTTCTTTTCTTTTCATTTTTTTTGTTCTATTCTGTACAGCTGCTGAAACTATTCCCCTGGCTCACCTAAGAGAAGCATGGTGTAAGTATGCATCAGGTATAAATTTAAACCAGACCATACTTTTAGACTTGAATATCCATATTTAACCTTTACATCATGCATAAATGCCTGGTCCAGTAGCTTTTGATGATTGCATTGGGCAATGAATATCTCATCTTAGCTGTGTTTGGGTTCAATTTCCAACAGCAGAATTTAGCTATGATTACAGGATAGAATGTATAAATTAATTACTGTAATATTAAATTACATTAAGCATTACATTTTTGTAAGTGGATTTATTTAACTGGAATGCATATATCTGATATGGCATGCTAAAATAACTGTTTCCATGTTATTTATAATAGCAATGAGATTAATGTATCTTATGACACATCTTTATATCGTATCTTGATGTGGCAAAGGTGAACATAGTTATGCGTCATATTTGCTTATGTATTGAAAAAATAATGCAACAAGGCATTGATCTTATCTATGTTTTGTCTCCCCAACCCTGTTTCCACTTTCTCTCTCTCTCTCTTTTTTTTTTTTTTGTTTGTGAAAACACTGCTGGACAGATGAACATCAGCACAGGGAGCTAGACCAGCCATGGGAGTTCGGCTTGCCATACCTCCACAGGTTGCTGCTGCAACACCACCACAGGCAGCAGAAATACCCAACATGTCTGAGCTGCAACTTGTCAGTGTTGCCTCCTCAATGCCTGCACTACTTGCTCCAACTGCATAAGGCAACTCTGTTGTGGCTGCTGGTGCACTGGTGCCCACTGGGGCTAGTACTGGAGGTAGAGACTTTTCACCTGTCAGGAGCTGACAGGGCTGGTGGGAAGACATCATGAAGAGGGGCATTGGTGCCCAAATCAGCTGAGTAGAAAAGGTCCTGGATCAAACTGCAAAACTGATGCTATGCCCAGAACTGACTCAGGGAACTGAAACAGGAGACAGTAAGGACAGTTCTGAAGGTGAGGACTAGATTATGAGTGTGATCAAGCTGGTTGTGGATCCATCTGTAATGTCTCCTACATTTCCCTAGTCATTGTGTTCCCAACCTTTTGTGTCCATCACCATTGCTGTCTGTCTTGTATGCCCTGTATGTCTGTGCCTGCTACCTAACCTAACCTAGCTACCTGGCCCTCTTATTTCTAAGCACCTTCCCCAACAGTTCTCTCTCTACACAAACTCTAAAAAATGGGCACTTGTCCCACAAAAAAGAAAAAAAAAATCCCCCCCTACATATGTCTCAACTTTTCCTGTATGCCTGCTTGACACAACACAATTGATTTGTTCCAATTGGCCATATAATATTATTCTGTTGTTTTCACCCAACACTGATGTGATGACTCCAAATTCATCAAATTATGTTTTTAAATCTACATTTATCTTGTAAAGAAGTGAATAGTTATGATACTTTCTCACCATCATCCTGTACATGCCTTTATTTTTTTCCTGTGTCCTACCTTCTGTTTGTTTCTTGAGCACTGACCCAGGCCATCATTTTTTGGAAAATGTTCCCCTACACCCTAGCAGCAGGAGTGTGCAGTTAGAACTTGTCTGATTGAAGACTGCTGGAACAGGGCTCAGTTTTGAGCTTTTTCTGATTAATTGGGTAGCTTGTTTAAATCAGTTGCTCATTTTCTATTGTTATATATATATATATATTGCATTCTATTCATCTGCTTTTACTGTATTTGTGTTTCTTCCTACTTTATTACTAGTGGCATTGACTACAACTCTGATCTGAGATATGTAACAATAAGTATCCTTTTCTGTGCATTTAAAGAGATTTTTTGATTGTATCTGCTTTATTTTCTGAAAAAAAAAAATATATATATATATATACTTGTTTCCCCCCTTTCTAAGCTAGTATAGTACAGTTTTCAGGTTAAGTGCTGAATTCATGGCTGTGTTACAAATCTCTGTGTTTGCCCATACCTTACTTGGATAGAAGGAAGTTTCTCTGTTCACCTGTGAGAAAGGGGAGCTTTGAGCAGCCTATCTGTCCCTGGAGGAGTGGTTTCAGCCCAGAAATTAGTAGTTTATTGGCCATTTTGGGCTAATTTCTATCTGTTTCATTTCCCTGCTATAAATACCGCATTTGCCCGGTTTTGCATGCAAGGCAGCACCGGTTAGCTAGGGTATAACTATTCCCATCTCCACAAAGTCTCCTCTTCAATTTTTCCCTTGGAACTAGACACATTTTCAACTTAAGCACTCAAGCCATACATTTCTCAGCCGAGCACTTGCTCAACACTCATAGCAAGCACTTATAAACCCTAGCACTAGACCCTCCTATACTGTACAGAAGGACAAGGCTCTCTATTCAACCTTACCAGCCATTCAGTAAAACAGTTCACTGTACCTATCCAGGCATGTCCAAAGGGCAGTTTCAGGCATACTCTCCAGTCCAACTGGTGAATCTGGGCATTTTGAGGCAATGCTACAACTGCCTCATGTACACAGACAACCCTCTCCTCCTAACACCAAACACTAATACATGCAAGAGATGCAATTATACAGCCAAACTGGAGGCTAAGCTCTCTCAACCCAAGGCTGGAGCAGACAGTCAAGAGGAGAAGGGAAATACTTGCATCACACCACCAGTCTCACATAGCCCCATTAAACCAGCACCAGCAAAAACACACATAAATACACAAAAACAGACCTCCAAAGCAGACATCCAAGCAACCTCCACCCCCAAACACAAATCATGAAACACATACTTCACAAAACCAGTGTGCTATGCAATCACAGCCCTTACGGCAAAATAAGATACCCAACATACTAGTAATAGGTGACTCTGTAGTCAGGCACACTGATGTCCCACTCACTAGGCTGAATAAGGAGAAGGTTACTGTTAGGTGCCTGTCAGGTGCCAGGATCTGCCACATAACACAAGCACTCAGGTCACTCCAGAACAAGTAAAAATATGACTCTGTCATTGTCCATGTTGGTGTGAATGACCTGAGCCATACCTCCCTGGACTACATGAAAAGAGACATGGAAGAGCTCTCTGATCTTGTAGCCCAGGCCGGTATGACCTTGACCCTGAGTAGCATCCTGCCCTCACCAAGAATGAAACCACAGTATAAAGAAAAAAATATCAATTTCAACAATTGGCTAAGTTTCTGGTGTCATTCAAAGGGGATCCAGTGTCTGTCTGCCTGAGATGACATGCTCAACAAGCCACGCTGCTTCACTAGAGGCAGCTTGCACTTGTCACACTTAGGCTTTTGAATACTGGCCAAGTCCCTTGCCACCCCCATAGTGCCTTTTTTAGGTAAGACTCAAAAGACAAACCCACTGCCATAAATAGCACAAGTAACAAAAAACTGAGGGTAATGCTACTCAATGCCAGAAGTCTAAACCTCAAACTGCATGCACTCGAGGCACTCCTCAGTATGGAGAAAATCGATATATGTGCAGTAACAGAAACCTGGTTTAAGGCTCCAGAGAGCACCCCAGTACTACAACTCATACCATACATTTCGGCCACAGAACCCGGACCGAAATACAAAAGGTGGGGGCGTATCCATATTCATCAAGGATACCCACACCTCCAAGTTAGTGGCACAGCACAATGCTTCAGAGATCATCCACATGCAACTAACAATGGACAAAACTGCAATTCAAATTGTAGCTTGCTACAGATCACCCACCATGTCCTAGGTCCCCCATTCCACATTTCTGGAAACAATGGGAAATATAAAGGTCCTACCAAACACCCTAATATTGGGTGATTTCAATTACCCAAACATTAATTGGGAGAACTACTCAAGTACTAACTCCCTTGCCCAACATTTCCTAGAATTTATAAACTCAAATGCCCTGGATCAACTGGTCAACACTCCCACCAGAGGTGACAACATATTGGACCTGGTCATCACCAACATGGGCGACTGGTGCTCCACACCGGAGGTCAACCCCTCACTGGTTAGATCTGACCATAAACAAATCACTTGGGATATCCACATTCCGCCCCCACCCCTGGACAAGGAAACCACCATGAAAAACTTTTCAAAAGCAAACTTCACATTACTTAAGACCAAGGTGGAAAGCTTCAAAGCCCCCATGCTAAAGGATAACATTGTCCAAGCTACAAATTCTTTTGCTAATACATTCTACGGGCACCTACAAGAATGCATGGATCACGCTATCCCAAGCAAAACCAAGACTCACTCCTCTAAGAAAAGGAAACCAGTCTGGTGGACTCCTGCCATAAACAAGCTATACAACAGAAGGAGGAAACTAGTACAGAAAAGAGTAAAACCCCAAGAAGGGAAGACATCCCTGATCAGTATCAGCAAGAAACTATGATCCCTCATAAAATCATCCAAGGCGAGATTCGAAAGAAAAATTGCCAAGGACTCCAAAGATAACCATAAGGCATTCTTTAGCTATGTCAAGAATCTAAGTGGCAATGCTCAGATCTGCTCGGAGTTCATGCAGAATGATACAAAATACACTGAACCGACAGATATTGCCAACATCCTGGCAGACAGGTTCAGAGCAAACTTCACCCCCCTCTCACCCCCAAAAGGGCCCATAACCATACCAGAAGAATGTAGAGCTCCTGAAATCACAGACACTCAGGTTAAAACAGCCCTCTCCAAAGCCAAAAACACAGCATCAATGGAACCGGACGGTATCACAGGCTGCGTCCTACACGAGCTCAAAGATGAACTAATCCCTCACCTAAACACACTGTTCAAACTCAGCCTCTCCACAGGTTACATACCCATAGAGTGGCGCACAGCAACAGTTATTCTGTTACACAAAGGTACAGCCACAACAGACCCCTGGAACTACCGCCCTATAAGCCTGACTAGCTTAGTCTGCAAGACTATGGAGCGCATCATCGTGGAACTCATTAACAGAGACATTGGGAACCTCCAAACACTGGATCCTACCCAGTTCGGCTTTGTTAAGGGCAGATCATGCCTCCTAAACCTGGTGGACTTCTTTGAGACAGTTACCAAGGCTATAGATGAGGGAAAGGTGGCACACACAGCCTACCTAGACCTTGCAAAGGCCTTTGACACCATTCCCCATTCTGGTATTATAGACAAGCTCACCAACCTGAACATAAATCCCTACGTCACAAAATGGGTTGCCAACTGGCTCACAGACAGAGCCCACATGGTAAGAGTTGCGGGAGCCAAGGTCTGACTCTAAATCGGTTACAAGTGGTGTTCCCCAGGGCTCAGTCCTAGGACCCCTCCTGTTCGGCATATACTTCTCAGAGGTACAGGCAAGCACAGGAGGACTATGGCTGACCAAGTTCGCAGATGACTACAAACTAGGTGCTATAATTGACTCTCTGGCTGACACAGACATCCTCTAAAAGGGTTTCACTAAGACGGACACCTGGTGTCAAAATCATGGCCTGAAGCTAAATGCCAAAAAGTGCATAGTCACCCCCTTTGAAAAAAACAAAGTACCCACAAACTACCACATAGGTGGTAGTCCCCTAAATACAGAAGACGTAATAAGGGATCTGAGGACCCAAGTAGATAGTAACCTCTCCTTTGATAATCACATTGCCAAAGTGGTTAGAAAATCTTTCTACATGGCACACCTTATTACAAAAGGGTTCGGATCCAGATCAAAAGAGGTCATTATGCCCCTCTACTCATCGCTCATCAGATCCATCATAGAGTACAACGCCCCATTTGGGATGTATCTTACAAGACACCTGCAACAGATGGAAAGACCACAGAAGTACCTCACCAAGAGTATCACTAGCCTCAAGCAGATGCCCTATGCAGCTCGACTGAAAATACTCCAGCTGTACTCGGTTGCATACCGCCTACTCAGAAGTGATCTCTGCCTGACATACAAGGCCATGTCCAACCCAGAACTGATGGACATGCTCCACCTACAGAAAAGCTTATTACCTCGAGCCACACGCTCTAGGGATCTAAACCTCACCACAACAATAAATAGGACGTGCTGGAGGGATAGATTCCTGTCACAGAGACTTCCCATGCTTTGGAACAAGATTCCAATCTACATTAGCTAGAGCTCCTTGCTAACACTCTTCAAGAGAAAACTTGATGAGTGGATGGGAAACAGAAAGTTTACCCTGGGGATCACTTCAGTGGCTCTGCTAGACAGAGGCACAGAGAACTAATCTAAGAGGGCAGTGAAAGCCAACACATTTTGACTAGGCTTATAAATGCCTTCGGGCAGATAGCCTAGTACCTACCTATGAACCTATGAACCTATGAATCTCCTGTTTTCATCACTGTCCTATTTACCCTGTTTTCACGTGTTTAATCTGGTCAAAAAGTAGAATCATATGCAACACACATGGTCAGAGGTAGTCCATAAAAAAACTTCAGTTTCTGTTCTCGACATTTACACAATGCTTGACACTCTGCATACCAGTGCTGAGTGACTGTAAATGATGTTTTATGTCCTATGGCAAAAACTGGTGAGTTCTTGCCACACCAGCACTAGTACGGTTAGCTTTGTGCAAATGTGCTTAACCCTGCTACACTATAGAAATAAAACTTACTATTGTGAGACATTGATTAGGCTGCCGAATACAATGTATACTTTATGGGATGTTACAATTTTCATTATTGTGATGAAGCTGGATGCCTACATTCTTGCTTGCCTCAGTGTTTTGTCACCACCCCTTCAAAGAAGTGATTTTTGACACTGAGAACTAACAGATCCTATGTGGTGTGTTGAAATAAGTTACTTGTCTGCAGACTGTTGTTGTATTAGTGTCAAGGTTTTGTATCCAGAACTATGTCAAAGTATTATTTAATGTTTTTTTACATTACTATTACGTGTAACTGTTGCCTACATATGTTATTAACCCACCATTATCATGCTTATGTATTAATAATGTTTTTTCTTTTCTACCCTTTCTTGTTCCATACTGAAAACACTTTATTTTACAGCGTATGACATTAATTATGAAGAAAATCCTAAGAGTGTCACACCACAGAAACAACAATTTTTGTATATCTCTCTCCTTGTTTCCATCTTTCTCTCTCTCTCTCTCTCTCTCTCTCTCTCTCTCTCTCTCTCTCTCGCTCTCTATCTTAACCTCTTCTGTCTAATCACTTTTTATTCTTTCATATTTATTAGTCTGCTAGATGTAATCTACACCTTATGGGATTTTACAGTGGTCATTATTGTGGTAAAAGCTAATGCATACATTCTCCTTTGCTTCAATCTGTTTGATCCTAACGCTGTGATGTAGATGTTCCTATGTGGTGCTCTGAAATAATGCTCAGGTCTGTAGACTGCTTTTTTGCATAGTGTTAAGGTTCGAATCGAGAAGTATGTGAAAGTCTTACTGAATGTTTCTTCTATGACTATTCTCTGTGTAACTGTTGGTACATATTTTAGTAACACACCAATGTCCTGCTTCTGAGTAGTAATAGCAGCTGATGAATGGCAGTTCATGTCTTATGGCAAAAACTGTTTTTTGCCCTCAGCTGCTTTAGTCTGCTGCTCCTCGCATGACTGTGCTCAGCCTCACTGCTCTATGGAAAGACAGGCTAATAGCACTATGAGGAGACAGTTATCATATCTTGAACAGACTCCAGAGTTGAATGAACACCATAGGGGAGGTTACATTGGTCATTCCTAATTATTATAAAGTATGCTGCGCACAAACATTCTTGTGCCATAGTGTTTCCATACTCTGGGATTCTAACAGCATTAAGATGTTTGTTCCCTTATGCATTTCAAAATCAGTGTCAAAATGTCCATAACTTCCCAGAAATAAGTGCAAGACATTTTTACAATCAAGGCATTATGTGTTAAGAAGCACAGTACACTATGCACATCTGAAAAAATATCACTACTATATAATGTATTTAGTTGCATTTCCATGCATTCTATGAACTCTGTTAATTATGACACCTACATGTCTTTTATCACATGGTGACTGTATTACTCGGTGATGTCATACAAACACATACAATTGCATAAGAAGCAGTGCAACATACTTCAAATACATGTACAGTCACCAAATATGAGGGCTGTCTAAGAATGTATGTGTATTAGCTATATAATGATACAGCAATTATCAGCACAAATGGGTAAATCACATAGCCCTCAGCTGTACATATTTTTGCAGAATGTTCAAATTTTTGCCTCATATTTTTGGTCTGTTCCTCATAAAATTTGTGATTTTCTCAATATTTGTGGCAAATCAGTAAGGACTAAATTCACTAAATAAATAGTTATTTGAGCTTCAGACTTCATATCATTCAGAAAATGCATGGTAATACAAGGCCTTTTATTTGAGAAACTTTCTAAGTTCATAAGAAAACTACTTAAAATGCGTCCCTATTTTTGGGGCTTTGCCCCTCCATTATTGTTGGTTTTGTCCAGATATTTTGTGCTAAGAGACTGAGATCTATGGTAAATCATGACACATAAAACAGTAAGACAACACAAATCTGTTCTGAATTTTATCAAAATCAGAACTGTCTGTACATCTGCACTCCTTATTCGTATGAAGGTTGGCAGGAAGTACCGTACACTACTATTAATTTCCATTCTAAGTTCAAAATCTCAAAAGATAATGAGGCATGTGATATACGTACTTTGCTATCAATTTTGAAAAAAAGGAAGTAATGTGAGTGGCTTGTATTACTTTCGTATGTTGCAATGGATTGTTGTTCTCATTATATGGGGATCTCACTGTGATGTTGAATAAACACTTCATTATGCAAAATTATGTGTGCACTGCAACACATTCAGACTTGAAAATTATGCACAATGTTGTTTGACACTTTTCACACATAATTCATCAGTGGTATTAAGTAGTGCACTGTTATGTATTTTAACCATCCTGTTTGTGTTTACACTGTACATTGTCCAAGCAGGAGAAATTATATTTGAAAATGAGACAACAAAGGATTACTGTCTGCATGCAATCATTCAGAGCTGAAGACTTATGAATGCTTCACTGTCAATACACTACTTTACAACTATTATTGCGATCAAAACACCATACAGTGAAACAGGTACATGTCACTCATACTACCATAATGTGCATTACAACAGCATATATATAAGTTACCTGAGAGTATGTCATGACTTGTGATCAACATATTGCCATTACTTCTGCTTATCAATACACATGCCTTTTCACCCAAACCTGTGAGGTGATGCACACCAGCTTCTTTGCAATACACTGATGTGGTAATCATTACAAATGTGCATTATCATATATTTAAAGTCAGACTTTTCTTGTGGTGCAATAAACTCTAGATTGTATAATTAGATTTGTAGATGTCTGAATACAATGCTGATTATTGTAAGAGTGTGTGTGTGTGTGTGTGTGTGTGTGTGTGTGTGTGTGTGTGTGTGTGTGTGTGTGTGTGTGTGTGTGTGTGTGTGTGCGCGCGCATGTGTGAGCATGTGTGTGCATCTGTAGTGCTAGGTAGGAATGGATTTACCTGCGTATCTGAGGAAGAATCTTCTACTCCGGGGAAACATTTAAACAAGGAGAGGGCTCCCCATCACTTTCTACTACTTTTATCAAACATCTTCTCTGCAACACACTGATAAAGTCATCATTTCAAAAGTGCACTCTCTCACTGTAGAATTCTGACTTCTGTGGCTCTTGTGGTTGATACTGTGTTCTCTACATTGTGTACCTGATCTAAGAGACTCTATCTCTCTGATACCCTCCCTGTGGGAGGAATAAAGGCACCTTGCTGAACTTTAAAGTAGCTTATTCAGTTAGGTAGGTAATTGGACGAGTGTTCATGTTCTAATACATTGCATTTTATAGGTCAATTATTTAAAGGCCATTATAGACAATGGTGGGAGGGTTCTGGGGAGCTGAATGGAGGAAAATCTGTGAGATGGAAAAACAAGGAGTCAATCTCACAGTTTAAAGGATAGTCCCTTAATTGAATATTCCTGAAAGACCAGTGAGGGTTTACCAGCCCTGCAGCCTGTGGTACCTCATTCATAGTTAAAAGGGTTTTATTTTTAACAAACAAAATGTGGCAACCCAACATCAGCTTCCAGTATAGAACTATATTAAAGAAAATACTTTGACCTGAGCTTCATCAGGTCCATATAATAGAGTGGTTTACAGTTTGATCATTGAAAATTCCTACTTTTATGGGGCTATCACCAGATTTTAATAGCCTGTTTTGTATCACATGTAATACAAGAGGCTGTGTCTGCCTTTGTGGGGCTCATATTCTTTGAAGCAAATTCTGAAAGCTTTATTACAGAACTCTTTCTTGTCTGACTTGACCTTATCAATGCTTGTATCACATGTAATATCAGAAGCTGTGCCCACTTTTATGGGGCTCATATGTTCCGAAGTACAATATTTAAGTCTAATCACTTATTTGACAAAAAGGATTACAGTGCCTGCTTATAAGAGGCTGATATGCATGATTAATGTGACAGTTCCCATTCTTCTTCCTGACGAAGACAGACCTTTTTACCTGCAGGGGAGGGTGTGACTTAAAGTCACACTAGGTGACTCACATTTTTTTAACAATACATGCATCTAGAGAAACAGTTTATAGTGGAAACAAGTCACAGTATTAATTTTTGCAGAGATCACGAATGTGCACCTGTAGGAGAAAAAATGTAAGTAAAGTTTGAGAGCTCATAAAGTTTGAGAACTCAGAACCTTTTGAATAGGCTTTTTGTGCCCATGGAATACAAACCCAAGAAGTGATGAACTGCACAGTGTACAAAACCTTTAGTAAAAATAAGTATCTCAGATCTTCTTTGAGCATAGGCCAATTTTTCCTGTGGTTTAAAGAATACAGCAGTGTGCAGTGGGGACTTGGGATAACAATGTTCCCTGTAATGCAAATTACAGAAATTTTGTTAAATACAGGCCAAGTGGCTAAAATATCTATATCTGGTTGTTGTGGGGCATCCACAGTGAGAGGAAAAATGTCCCTGGTCTCAGTGCATATTTCTATGGTTTTCCAATCTGGGGTCTGCACTATCAAGCCTCTTCCTGGGTTTAGCAGTTAGTGAGGTCTCTTAGGGCTCTTCGGTTCAGAGTCTTCCTCTCTTCTGATTCCAGGTGGTGAAGTCAGGCTCTTCTGTTCAGATTCTTCCTCTTTTCAGTTTCCAGGTGGTGGCGTCAGTGCAAAAGAGGACTAGATAGCTCTGTGCCTGATTAGATAAAGGACTGGAAACTGGGAGAGATCAGGTGGAAGGACAGTTAACCAATCTCCTGAGAGAAGGGGTGGTGCCATGGGATCTGGGGGGTGTGGTTAGATGATGTAAGAGGCTGATGTAATCAGTATGAGTGTAGGCTGTCCATCAAACAAGGAATTTAGTGTTTTCCCCTTTTTCTCACTTCTAACAACAAAATTAAAAGCCCAAATCCTAAATGGGTTGTAGCAAACATTTTCAAATAACTGAAAGCTGCTGTTTGAGTTTATACACATCAAGAGATAAAACACAGTTTCAGACTCCTGACAGTTACTGTTTAGGTTTGTGCATATCTTGAGATAAAAAATAAATAGAGTGGTTTGTTTCCTGTGTTACTAGTTCACCAGATAAACTATACTAAGGTAAATGCAGTGATCTAAGATCTAATGTCTTGACTGGATTTTCCATATTAACAGCAGCGATTAGAGTTAATTAACAGTTTATGCCCCAATCCTGGGTTAAAGAGTACACGTTTTAGCTGTATGATTTATGGTTTAGTTTCCTGAGAGCAAACATACATTTGATGAAAA
Source organism: Protopterus annectens (assembly GCF_019279795.1). NCBI lineage: Eukaryota > Metazoa > Chordata > Ceratodontiformes > Protopteridae > Protopterus > Protopterus annectens. The sequence continues at coordinate 760,051,904 of NC_056737.1, forward strand.
TGTTTGAGTTTAGATCAGGGTGGTGGCATGTGCCAAGTCTGATCTGCCCACTTAACTTCATTTTTTTTGAGGGTGGAATTTTTTGTTTCCTTCAAGTGAACCCATAGTGAGCCTTTCCAGAATGTGGAAGTGGAAACCTCCATGGTCTGGGAAATTACAACAGTGATTTCCTAGTTGGTATTTGAGGATCTGGAGTCTAAAGTCAGATAGGTAGTGTGCCAACCTGATTTTGAATTTGTTCACATTTTCCCTGTGTGAAAACAACTGCAGCCATTACATTGTGCATGGTGCATCACAAAAGCAATGTTGCAATTACCAGAACAAGTGTTGTTGATTTTTCTCCTGAGTACTGGGGAAAATAAGTAATCTTTGAGGCTTGTGTAGTTACAGTAAGTGCAACAAATTGGGGGGGGGGGCACAGGGCTAAGTTCCTCTGTTGTTCTCCTTCAACCTGAGGTTGCACTTTACCCAGTCCCTAATGTCCCTGACTCTCTTGAAAACAAAACAAGAATGGGGTCCTACATGTTTTTCCAGTTGTTTATTGTCTATAATAACCACCCAGCTGTTAGTCATGATTTGCCTGATTGTTTTGCAAGCTACTGTAAAAATGAGAGCCATGCTTATTTTTCTTTTGTCCTCCTGTGGATCCTGGTGTTGGTTTCTGTTAAGCCCTAGGAGTCTCCCAAGGAGGGTCCCTTAAAATGGGGTCCTTTATCTCCTTTAAAGTTCTGATGGGTTGAATGTGGCTCTCGAAAAATGGGAGGAGGAGGCAATGTACCAAAGCCCCTATTTTGCATCAATGAAATAGTATCTTCATTTCATTGGTGACATCTTTATCATCTGGTAGGGGGACGATCCATTGTGTAGACACTGGAAAGTGCTCTCCCATCAATCTGTTGCATTTTTAGCCAAAACACATTCTGTGCAACATTCTGATGTCATCCTTTCATATATCCACTTTATCAATAGTACAATCAGACTTCTCCTGTGGCTTTTCCTGTTGATACTGTGTTCTCTAGATTATGTAACCTAAATAAGTAGGTGTTTTAAATCCATCGGTGTTGAATTAGAGTGTATCTAGTGTTAAGTAAGTAAGTATGGCTTCAGCAACAGATGTGATATGTACACTTCCACTCAAGAGAAACATTTAAAGTGGGAGAGGGCTCTCCCATCACTTTCTCCAAATGTTATCACTAGCATCTTCTCTACAACACACTGATGAGGTCATCCTTTCAAGAGTGCACTCTCTCACTGTTAGAGTTAAGACTTCTGTGGTGCTTCCAGTTGATCCTGTGGTCTCTATATTGTGTAATTAGATAGGTAGGTGGTTCAACTCCAGCACTGTTTAAATATTATGACTGTGTGTATGTGTCTGCACTGTCATTTAAAATTAGTTCCATCCAAAGATCCATTGAGTAATACTTCCACTTAGGAGACATATTTACACTGGGAGAGTGCTACCCCGCCGATTTCATGCATTTTTATACAATACACATTTTGTGCAACACACTGATAGAGATAATGCTTTCAAAAGTGCACTATCTTGTTTTTGTAATCAGACTTCTAATGTGGTGCTTCCTGCTGATGCTGTGTTCTTTAGATAGTGTAAGCAGATAGGAAGATGGGTTGAATCCAGCAGTGAGTAAGTACTGTGTAAGCAGATAGGAAGATGGGTTGAATCCAGCAGTGAGTAAGTACTGTGTGTGTGTGTGTGTGTGTGTGTGTGTGTGTGTGTGTGTGTGTGTGTGTGTGTGTGTGTGTGTGTGTGTGTGTGTGTGTGTGTGTGTGTGTGTGTGTGTCATACTATATAGAAATGGCTTTATCTACATATATGATGTGTAGCTTTACAGTGGTAGCCCGGTTATCAGACACATCACCTTATTAAACAATGGTGACGTCATCCATTCAAATGTGCACTGTTACAGTTATAAACAAACAACTCATGAGGTGTTTGTGATTCCTACAATGTGCTCTACCTTGTGATCTTAATTATGCAATCAATTCAAAGCCAAACATTATTCCATGGACTCCTTTGTGTCAGTGGGTGTTATGTGAATGTACATGGAGGTAAGAATGGTGTCATTCATAAATCTGATGTGTGCATGTAAATCTGGAGAGGTGTCTTTTAATAATTTCTGTCCATTTTACCAGACAGCTCCTTTGTTAAACACTGAGGATGCCATTTGTTAAAATGTACCTTATCTAAACTGTATACTAGGCGTTCACCTGTGGTTGGAGGAAATGATGCAATGTTCTGAAACTTGTTGCCTTAATAATCTATGAGTTTGAATCAAGGATTATCTATGCATTGTGCATGACTGTGCTTCTCCCTTCCCAGTGATGACTGCATTGTACAACACATGTGTTTGGGTATATCTACCATCATGCAATATTTTGTGACAAGGAGACACATCACACCACTCTTTTAATCAATTGTCTTGCAGCAATAATATGATGTAATGCATTCTAATACCCACTATCTTACAACTGTAGTAAGACATCTCCTGTGGCTCATGCAGTTTACACAGTATCATGTAGTCGGGTGGTCACATGGGTAGTTGTTAGAAACCTGCAGAGAATGAATATTATCAGTGTGTGTTAGTATTACTGCTATGCATGAGTTACATCCACCACAGTTATAATGTGTACAGTTACAGTGCTAGACAGATCCCCTATTACTTTTACCTCAAAGAAATGCTTTGTAACATGATGATGATGATGATGTCATATTTTTAAATATGTTCTGTCTCACAGTTGTGGTAAAACTTTCCCTGTGCCACGTGTAATTAATACATAGTTCTACAGCTTGTGAACTTAAATGGGTGGATGGTGGATGTTCAACTCAAGCAAAGGACAACATTATAGGAGTGCACTGATATGATAAATACAACATTGAGTCAAGTTATTTCTATCCAGATTTATGTCAAACACCTTCCTACACATTGGATATTTTATGCAGTCACATATGTGTTCTATGATTCTTGTGGTGAGAGTGCTCCTGTAGCACATGCAGTTTATATTGACTTGTATACCATATCTATGCAGATATACAGTGGTTTGAATCTGGGACTGCATGTATGCAAAATAATGTGGATCGGTAAGAGTGGCTTTACCAAACAACAATGATATCGATCTGTTCATAGTTGTGTAAACAGTAATATAGCTATATCCTTTTCATCCCCCAGAAATATTTGTATTGGATAAATTAACATCAATGCCCTTTCTTACTTCACATCTTGAAGTATGTTATTTTTGATATGCTCCATCACTGTCTCATGTGGCAGACATAGTTAATAAACAGCTCTGTAGAGTGTGTAGCATGATTTCAATCCGATAAGATTTAGCTGTCAGACAATTGTGACAGACAGGAGAGGCTAAGGCAAAGCATGAAGATGTGTTACTGTAAGAGGGCCCTTTTTTTAGTTCTCACACTCTGTCTTAGGGGAAACATACCCATTACAATAGGATACTGATGTAATCCATTCAAGCGTGTTCTTCGTGACACATCAGATATGACTCTTTCTGTGGCATCATGTCTGACATTTGACCTCAGTATGTGTTCAAGTCTGGCAAGATGTAAATGCTGAGTATGTCTATGAATGCTCACAGGTGTTATTTATTGTTCCAGTAACAATTATCTGTATTACATGACTTCATGCTGCAAAATCAAACCAAGGTTTGAGCAGGCTTCTGTTACGATACTTTCTGTTGCTTTTGTGTTGGGTAGTTGATGTTTTTGTAGTCTTTGTCATACTTCCTGGTGAGCATGCCCAGTATAATGATGTAGTAGATATGTGCCATTTAGCACAAAGGCTATTAAGTAATCAAAGTCCTGAGACAGTTCTTGTCATAGGATCAGATGAGGTTACTAGGCTAACAGCCCAAGAGCCTTTTTAAACCTTGCTATTCATAGCCAAATTTCCCAATTATCAATGCCCATGGGCTTGTTCTTCTTCTTTATCAAAATGTAACAGAATTGGCCTGTGGACAGTTAGCTGTGCCAGCATTTGCATAATGGAGTTACTGAACTACAGAAGGAAGATAACAACATTTGTCATAGGCCAGTGTATCGCTGGCATATGTGTAATGTTAATCTTCAAAAGGTCACTTAGTAATAAACATTAATGTTTCACCTGGGTATGATGTATGTTACTGTAGTGTCATACAGGTCTTTATAATGTTTTTAGCAAGGCTCACTACAGGACTAAATATAAGTTACAATACACTGCATTCACGTGTGTGCTTTGATACATTTATTTAAGTCAGCATGTATGGTGTGGCAGTCACAACAGGAAAGACACATGTCATTTCATTGATTGCAGTAACACAAACGCATCATACTCAGATAACTGTAAACTAATATTTGCTACAGTTGCCCAGCAGCTGAATTATTAACAGTTTAATGCTGGCATGGAATTTTGTTTTTCCCAGTTTGTCTGGGCTACCTATCCATTTGTGTTGCACACAGATATATATCCTACCAATATTGATATACATCATGACATTTAGAGCCATACAACACATTTGTCAAGAGACTGACTACATTTGAGTTGTACCCTGATTTATGGGCATGTTCGAGCATGTCTCATTTTGCATGTATGCTTGTCATTTCTACTAAAGTTATATAATTGTTAATATGAATGTTATATCATTATTATCTTAATATCCTGGCCAATATGAGACATTGTTTGTGTATGTGTCATGACCTTCTGTATTTTGGTACATACATACATACACAGCATGCATAAACAGTCACAAACAGTACAATTCACAGCATGGAGTTTGCTGAAAAACTACTTTTTTCATCACTTAATTACTATTATTGGAATGATTGTACAGGTGTCCATAATTCTTCTCCATATTTCCTCATTGTCACATCTGTGTACAGTGGAGTCCCTATTAGAAGGACAAAAGCTCACAAGAGTGAAAGTCAAAAGACCAAATCAGGAACAGCGAGAACCTGGAAGGTCGAAAAACAAAGACCTTGATTGTACAGGATTGTGGTACAGTGGGGATTAGGGTTTTTCTTATTTCTGTACTGTAGTATGATTTCAGAGTTTTTATACATAATTAGCAGGGGGTGTGGGGGTGCAGCCTACCACATGGGGTGCAGGGGAGCTTGCTCCCCTGCAAAAATTACAGATGTTATATTTTTTTGACCTTCCAGGTTTTTGATGTTTCCAGTTTGGTCTTTTGACATTCTCTCTTCTGAGCTTTGATCCTTCTGATAGGGATCCATACACTGACATAGCCAGCAGTACTATTGTTTCCTTCATACACATAAGACAATGAACTACTTAACAATTGCTTAACCTGTATGAATGTATGTTAGGACATCAATGATGTGGATGCCATTAATAACCTTTGATCAATCCCACAGTATACGTTACAATGGAAGAGTACTTCCAAACACCTGCTACAAACAACACAATCATGTGAGTAACACAAATATTACTGAGCATGTCAAAAACATGTATATTGGCAAACATACGTTGAGGTTTTCAAATGATATATACTAATGTTGATATCTGAAATTAATACAGCACATGCTTGGCAAATATATGCTTAACTTTAAAATACCCTTTCTGTGGTTACAAATGGCAAGAGGTGGCAAAAAATGCCCCTTTCTGAAGTGCATAGGACAGCAGCAGCAGGGTTCATTTATTTATGTTTTTTACATGACAGCTGGAGAAAATAACATCCTGTTGATTACAACTGATCACTTTTGGGATACACATCTGATGTACAATAACTGCAGTATACACAAATATTCCCTAATGTGTCTACTGTCTTTGCTAACTCTTATTTCATCTCAGCAGTTTAAAACAATGTATCACATTTACTACCCTTTGTTATGCTTTGTAGCTGTGTGTCCTATGCTGCCCACCACTGCTACCAATATGTGAAGGCCAACAATATGTGTTATCCCCACACTGGGCCAGTAATCAAGGAACCTGATTCCTCACCACTGACACTGGAATAGCATGTGCATTTGGAATACAAATGGATACACTCAGTATTTCCAGATGCAGACCTCTCTGCATCAAGTACAAATTTCCTTAAGAGCACACAGGGGACATACTATCCAAGGTTACTTTCTACAAGCCACAACAAAAGTTTTAAATATATTTAATAATAAATAATAAATGTACATCAAAATACTGAATATATATTCACAGTAAACCACAGAGTTCAGATCACAGGAAATATTGAAAAGAACATTGATGGACAGACTCAGACAAATAAAGAAAAAACAATATTTATTTATTTATTTATTTATTTAATTATTGCATTTGTTAACTGGGAAAGTCCACTGGACCAGAAATGACCCCATTTTCAGTGGAGGCCCAGGGAGAAAAGCTCCACAAAAGTGCATGCAAAGATAAATATTAATACACTTCAGAAAAGTTCACAAAATTATGTACAAAAAAAATGTTGACTCACATAGCAGAGAAACATCAGACAGTACTAATACATTGACTGAAACTAATAAAAAAAATTGAACAAGTTACTATTGTGGAAAAATAAAAGTAATAAATGGCAATATGTTTACATAACACATGATGAAAAGTAAAACTGCAAGGTTCATAGAGTGCATTCAAATAGAGTTTGAATGTGATATATCTGCTAGGCTAAATGCCATGGGGAGTTGAATGCAGTGTAAGACATAATAGGAGATTAGAAGGGCTAGGGAGGGTATGGACAGTTTAAAGTGATAGGGAAGTAGTGAGTAGGCAGAGTGAAGGGAAAGGAAGTGATAGTGAGAGGTATAACACTGGGGAGAGACAGTCAGGAGTTGGAGTTGTGTGTTGGGGTACAGGAGCATAACCAATGCAAAGAGAGATGTTGTTTGAGGGATTTTTAAATAAGGCAGGATTGCTGATAGTTCTGACTGAAAAGGGGAGATTAATCCATGTTTTAGAGATGGTGTAGGAATACAACATTTGGCCAGCTGTGAGCTTAGGTTTCTCAATTGATAGTAGAATTTTGTTTTCAGACCTGAGTTGTTGGTTAGGCTGATACATGGTCAGTATGGAGGAGAGGGAAGGGTAGATTTCTGAGTTGTAGATGAGCTTGTGGGCTGTAGTTAATTGTAGATTAGTGAGGTAGTGAGGGGATTCTAGCCAGTTTAGTTGGTGCAGAGAGGAACAACGATGGGTAGAAAATTTTGCATTTGTAGCAAATTTAGCAATTTTGTTGTAGCAAGAGTCTAGTTTTGTTCTTAAGGAGGACTGTAGATTGGTGAGGGTGGGAGCACCATATAGAAGTGTTGGAAGCAGCAAGGCTGGGGCTAGAGCCTTTTTTGCAGAGAGGCTAAGAAAATAGTTGTGCCTATACAGGGCACTTTTTTTTTGATGGTTATTTTTGATGATGTTGTTGTAGATGTGAAGGTCAAAGGTTAATTTGTCATCAATGATGACGCCTAGCAATTTGGTACTGAGGACAACTTCAGTAATGGTGCTGTTTTGAAATCAAATGGAGAATAGTGACTTGTCAACAGGCCTGGATTTTGTAGTGGTGAATACTAAAAGTTTTGTTTTATTGGGGTTAAAAGCGAGATGGTTCTGGGACATCCAGGTTTCAGTGGAACTGAATGCCTCTTGGTTGAGATGCTGTAGTGTAGGGGCATATTTAGCAGATAATAGTCGAGTCATCTGCCTACTGGATAACAGTACTGTGGGTGAGAGAAGAATGAAAGTTGTTGACGAATATACTGAATGAGGGGTCCCAGTAGTGAACCTTGGGGGACACCTGTATTTGTAGTTATGAAAGGAGAGGAAGAGTGTTGCCATTTTGTAGACTGCTGCCTGTTACTGAGATAGTTGGTAAATCATTGTAGGGTAGGGGGAGATAGTCTGATGTTAGAGAGTTTAGTAAGCAGGAGGGTATGAGAAATAGTGTCAAAAGGCTTTGACAAATCCAAGAAGAGTGCTGAGACTAAGGAACCAGCATCTTGAGCTCTATTTACTGTGGCAAGGAAGGAAATGAGGGCAGTGTTAATACTATGTCTGGGCCCAAAGCAGTGTTGAGTGGGGGAGAGGATTTGGTGTTGGGTCAGGTGGCTGAGGAGTTGAGTATGAATACATTTCTGAAGTATTTTGGAGACTGGGGAGAGGATGGCAATAAGAAGGAATTTATAGATGTCAGAGTTATTGCCACCTTTATGAAGTAGAAGGATATACGTTTTTTTCCAGATATCAGGTATGTAGGATTCCTGAATAGACCTGTTGAGAAGGATACTGATAGGATATGCAATGGAGGATACTGAGAGTTGTAAGTATTTTGCGTGTAAGTTATCAGGGGTGTTGGTGCAGGGTTTACATTTTGTGAAGAAGTTTTTTGATGGTGGGGGAGGGTATGGGTGTTAGTGTGAAAGTATGTGGAAGATTAAAAGAGGAATGCACAGGAAGAGCTCCTAGCAGGTCAGTTATTATAGGTGGGAAGGTGGCAATAAGTTCTTTGATGGTATTAATGAAATATGTGTTAAAGAGGTGTTTTTTCCGGGTTTAGGCATGGGTTCATGTTAGTCCCAGGGTGGAGAAGGGAGTTGATTGCTCCCCAGAAGTTTTGGGGTTTAATATATTTTGGTCTTGGATAGTCTGGAAGTATTCCTTTTTATTTTTGATTACTAGGCATTTAGCCTGATTGTGGAGTTGTTTATAAAGAGTGAGGTTAGATAGTGATTTGTGTTTTTGTAGGCTTTCCAGGCTTTGTACCAAGAAGACATAACTTGCTTCATAGTATTTGTAAGCCAGATAACATGTTTTGCCTTGATCCTTTTTAACTGGACTGGGGCTAGGCTATTTAGGATCCTAAGAAATGTAGAGTTGAAGAATTCTACAACTTTGTTGAGTGGAAGAAACTTTAGTAGGCTCCAGTTAGTATTCTGCAGGATGCCATTGAAGATGTTTAGGGAGAACTGGGATAGATCTCTGGTGTATCTATATTGGTGTACATTTGAAATAGAGGTGGGCTTGTGTCTAATGAATGCAGGAGAGTGATCACTGATGCTATTTGGGAGAGCTCCTGAGGTTATAATTTTTTCTGGGTCAGAAACCAAGATCCAGTCAAAGATTGAGCCTTTGTTTTCCTTGATGTTGGGTCTAGTAATGTCAGAGATTAGCTGAGTATAGATATGAAGGTTAATACCAGTAGAGGGGTTGCTTTTGGAAATATCTAGTCAGTTAATATTGACGTCACCTAGGATGAGAGTTTCATTTTTTTATATTGTTGGTAGTCCAGGCAAGAATTTCCTCAAGAATAGGAGTATTATTACTTGGGGGGATGTATATGAATATGATGCAAAGGCTTTTGCAATCATTAAGTTTTAGGGATGTGACAAGTAGCTCTGCAGTGGAAAACTGGGGGATTGGTTTGGAATATGAGATTACTGTAAAGAAGCTTGGGAATAATAAGGCTATGCCACCACTTTTTATGTAGTCTATCAGTTCTGAGGCAAGAGTAGCTTGGGGGAAGAAATTCAGAATATTTGATGTATAGTTTTAGCCAGGTTTCAGTGATAGCGGTAAAGTCTGGATTATGTTGATTCAGCTATGTGTGCAGTTTGGGAAGCTAAGCTGCACTGTATTCCTGACTAAATCTAAAAGAATTACTGTTCCCTAGTTAAGTTACTTACTCCCACAAGGCAAGATGCTGTGGGTGAGGGCCTTTCTAGTAAGGCTACCCAAACAGAATACTCAATACTCTGAGATTTCTGTTTGTAATACCTAAAATATAATTTCCAAGAGAGCTGGCAGACTTACCTCATCTTATCACCTGACTCTAGGTTTTCACAAACTGAGACAAGAAGTTAGCACAGATGGCCACAGTACACATCCAAATGTTTATGGCAGTGCCTAGGGCCTCTCCTCTTTTCACTGAGCTAATGGACAAAGGCTCTTCCCCAGACCCAGCATCCCCAGTCCTATTTAGCACTGTGGGGTGGCTTTTATGTGTTAACAACTCATTTACATTTCCCTTATTTTCTTAAAGTTAACTTCTGCTGTGCTAGTATCCACTATTAAAACATATACATTTAATTCAGCTATAGTAATACATGTACATGTCTCTTCATTTCAGCAGGGTGCACTTTTGATACATTTCAACACAAGCGAAGCTCACAAATACATTTTCAACACAAGCATCTGTACAAAATCAGTGTGATATACAAATGACATACAGTTCTAATACAGTTGTAGCACAAGCATCTTGTATAAATCAGTTTGATATTCAAAGGACATATAATTCTTTACAAAACTCCATCTGGCTATGCTGGCACTTGCCCATATCATCACATATCCCTCCCACTTCATTTTTATTTACATACATTTGCCACTAAGTAACATAATTACTTGTATAAATAAAAAAAAATTAATTACTGTTATTTGTACACTAATCTGACTATATCTAAGCATGCTGCCCCTGATTCTTAATTATGACATAAAAGTTGCCCTTACGTTGAATTGTGTTATCCATGCTACTGGGGTTGCATGGATACATAACTCTTTGTTTATATTGGGTTTTTGAGCTACAGTACAACTGTTTGTAGCCATTAACAGGTGTGCTAGCCATGAACAGGTGCTGCTGAATGTGTAGGCTTGCTTAACAGCTTGCATGTTCAATGAGCACCACTGCATATAGCTTTAACATGAACGGAGCATGTAGCCTTAGCACAATGTGTCCACTCACATTAATGAATCCTGCGGTATGTCCCTCCTTCCCTTTTCTAAAGACCCCATCCTTTCATCCCTTCCTGAGTAGACCTTTTGGCTAGGAAAAAACTTCAAGGTCTGTACACAGTGCATCTAAAACTTAATTTTTTGATTAAAGAAAAATTGAATAGATTTTCTTTTACAATAGGTTAGTGGTCACAACCATAAAGATTTGATTGGAAGAATGGTAAGCATTTCTATTGTACCTGTTTGTTGCTTTCAACTTGATCTTTAAGATAATACATTAATATTTATAGCAGTACCTGATTTAGTAGTTCAATAAAACTACTCAATGGAATTCCATAGCAAGATTTCCTTCCTATATACTCGAGTATTTAAAGGCAATTAAACTGTCTGCCAAGTTCAAAGAAAAATAGCAATAATAATAACTGGCTGGAAAACATTATGGCAAAGTTTACATCAGATTATCATGTCCCTTTCCTAAGTTGGATTTGGATTTGTAAATTGTATTCAATTTATTATAGGTGAAAAACTTTGTGATTTCTGTTTTAAATATTTCAGAAATTGCTCAGTTTGATTGCTTTATTCTTGGATAGCTAGTTCATTTTATTTGAATATTTTGGTGAAATCCTTTTGTTATACACTGAAAAAAAAATAATGAAAAGAAAAGTTGACAAAAGAAAACATTGTTGATTTTACCTTAGGAAGCATGTGTAGGATGTACATACCTGGGTACAATTTATCACTGAAGAAAAGATTGTATAATTTGAGGTAGTACAAATTCATTACAACTTTTCCATATAATAATGTTTTTCTCTACAGGCAAGTAAGAAACTATTAAGCTAAATTAGTGACTTACACAAAGAGGAGGTTGAGAGTTTTCTGACTCCACCAGGAATTATCCTTCATGATAAATCCAGATAACAGCCTGTGGGAATTTTTTTTCACAGAAAATATGTAAGAGACCTTCAGGAGATGAAAAACCTTAATACTGAAGAGGCAAACCCAAATAGCGTCATCAACCACATTGTGGCTATAGTCCTCAAATGACTTCCAGAAAGCCTCTTTTTTAAATACCTTTATTAAATTAACACTTCAAGCATAAGCAAATCATACACTATTGTAAAAAAAAACAAACCATAATAACGTTTCCAGTTACATACATTATGCATCACATATTTTTTTTATAACTATCATCAGTACAGCATGAAATACAGGACTTCCTTAGAATGTGAATCACAAATGCTAATCACAATTTATATATAAACCCTGTCCTGTTACATGACCCCATTAATTAAAAACATCACAGCCACATGAATGAATTAACAAACCATTCCCCTTCTGAAATACATTACAAATCTTTAAAATTACATATAATAACACCATACCAATACCATAATTCTGTATTTGTATAAATACAGTCCTTTTATGGGATATATTAGTGGATAACCTAAACCCATTAAATTGCCAAGGATGTTTTTAATTTTAAAAAACTAGACACAGATATCATTTCATTCAGCCCTGGGGCGGGGGAGTGAGGCATTATCTCACTTCATTCTATTCAAGGAACAAGTTCACAGGACCCCACCTCATTCCTAAATTCACCGGCTCAATGGCCAAGAACCTGAAAAAATGTGTTTCATTTAATTTAACATGTTTGTACAAAGCATTTCTTTCATCCTTCTTCTGTATGTCTCTTGTGTGTTGATACATCTTATTTTTTAGGGCTCTGATAGTCTTCCCAATATAAAAACTGGGACATTTTTGACACTTAGCAATGTATACCACTCCTTTACTCTCACAGTGGAACCTGAAATTGGGCCTAATTTTCCCAAAATTCTCCAGGAAAAAGACCTTGTCCCTCAAAAATGAAACTACATTGCAAACAGTGTCCACATTTTGACATTTTTCCACTGAAATTGTTGTTTTTAATGGGTGCCGCCATTAAACTTTTCAAGCTAGTATCCTTTTGTGTATGACCAAAGGTTGTCTCCTAACTTGTCCAAAAATTCATGTCCCCCCAACAACACCTAGTTCTTGTGAATGATGTCACAAATACCATGAAAATTCAAATTATAGGTCAAAATACAGGACCTTCGATATTGAAATTCCCTTTCCAGTGTTAAACTTTTTCTTAATGTAAGGGTATTGTTCCCTCCCTCATTTATAACCAGTAATGGAAAAAATGTCCCTGGTGTCTTTTATCACTAACCTCCTATAAAATGTTGTCTATAAACAGACCAAGATACCCTCTTCTTATCAACATACTCCTTAACTTTTGGCATTCTTCCAGAAAAATGTGGTCTTCACTAACCATTTGTGCCACTCTTACATATTGGCCCTTAACTGAAGATTGTTTTTGGTGTACTGGGTGCCATCTCCCAAAATGTAACAATGAATTAGAGTATGTGGGTTTTCTGCACAAAGTTGACTGAGACCTCTTCTGTCCAATATTCTTGGTAATACAAACATCTAAATAGTTTACCTTATCCTCCTGTGCATCGATGGTAAACCTTAGAAAACTTGTACTGTTGTTCAAAAACTCAAAAAATTCCCCTAGTCTGCCCTTGGTGACTTTCCAAAAGATTATAATATCATCCAAGAAATGGCAATATAATGTCCAACAGGCCTTATACTCTGATTGAAACACAATAGAATTCTCTCAGTAAGCCAAAACAATGTTGGCAAACACTGGGATACATGCAGCCTCCATGGCCACTCCACTTTGTTGCTTAAATAACTGGTTTTCAAAGTATATAAAATTGTTTTCCAACACAATTTCCATAAGACCCCTAATGGTCAAAATATTGGAATGCCCCATATTTAACTCAGAGCATAAATATTGGTAAAATTTCTCAAGCCCTTCCTGATGGGGAATAACCAAGAATAAATCTATTGCACTGATGGTCACAAACAGTAAATCCTCAGAATATAGATTGTTGGAAACCTTGCACAAAAAGTCACAGGAATCTTTGAGAACGTGGAAACCCCATTCAAAATGCTTTTTAAAATTGAGTCTACATATCTCGTTATGGGAAATGTTTTAGATGCTTTTGCATCAACAATGGGTCTAAGTGGGAGGTCGTATATATTTTTGCATATATTTTTGTGAACTTTGAGGATTCCAAATATTGTGGGGACTCTAGGGTGAATTTCTCTGAAGAATTTTGGGAATATTAGACACAATTCCAGGTTCCACTGTGAGAGTAAGGAGAGGTATACATTGCTATTTCTTGATTACCATACCAGTTGTATATATTCACTTGCTCTAAATATAAAGCAAATATCAAAGGTTGATTTTTCACCTCCTGTCCCACAAAATGTCTGTTATCTAGTTGCTAGATATGTGCCAAAGCATTCCATTAAATGCACGAGGCAGCCACAGTGGTGCAGCGGTTAGCATTGCTGCCTCACAGCAAGAGGTTCTCCGGTTTGATCCTCGGCTGAGGTGCCTTCTGTGTGGAGTCTGCATGTCCTCCCTGTGGTCATGTGGGTTTCCTCCGGGTACTCCGGTTTCCTCCCACATCCCAAGGATATGCTGCAGGTGGATTGGACACTCTAAATTGGCCCTACGTATGACTGCATGTGTATGTGCCTTCTGTGGAAGGTTGGGTGCCAGGCTGGCAACTTAACACTGTAAAACTCCACTGCCAATCATGAGCAGACAGGTGATCTGCTGTGGTGACCCCTAACTGGGAAAAGCTGAAAGAAGAAGAAGATTCCATTAAATGCACAAGTTCCTGTGAAATATAATTTCTATCTAATCTAGCCCAGTTATTGTACCTTGGGGAATAATATGCAAATTTTCTCAGCATTCCTATAGAATTCATGCCTTCCATACCAGATATTTTCATAATTACTTCAGAAATCTGTTGTTATATTTTCCATTCTAGGTTCCACAGATGCATTCTCACCATTGCAAATTAAGTTCCAGTCCCCACCTATAAATAACATTCTCCTTCTAAAAGCTGATTATTTCTCCCCAAAAAAATTTTAAGCTCCATAATAGTAGTTTTTGGTGGAATATAAATACATGCCAGTGTAATCCTCCTCCTTTGCAAATAGCCCATTATTACCACAAATCCATCATTATTACCACTTTTTTCCTTTTCATGCACTATTGGAGCTTCTCTAGAAATTGGTATAATTACTACCATTTTCCTTTGTCTCTGATATTCTTCTGAATCTCTATCCTGAAATCCATTATCAATTTCATGTACTCATTTCTTTCCAAATGTGTCTCCTGCAGCATTATTTGTACTGTGCATTTCTTAATATAATGCAATACTGTTTCCTTTTTGTCTATACCTGTAAGACCATTTAAGTTCCAATATAATATGAATAGTGTAGCCATTATAATAAAAAGGTATAGTTCCCACCTACTAAATATGAACTTTTTTTAATATGTATTTCTAACGTTTGTGTTACATGCACACAGTAATGTTTGTCACACTGGCTTTATACAGTTGTTTCTTGTAATTTACATTTGAATCTATGTCACATTTTTTAAGACTCTTTGATTTAATGAAAACTCTCAAACAGAAAAAAAACTAAATACATTTTTAGAACATTCCATAACCTATTACACAGCTGCACCCACAGGCATCACCTAACATAAAATTAAGGTTACTCTTGCTAAAAGTGCATGTTAAAGCCTCTTCTCCTACCTACACTGATTGGTGTCTGTTCTTTTCCAATCTCTGTTCCCCCCCAAGATGTGAAAAACAGCGTGTATGCTTTCAGAAAACATTGATTGGTAGCCTTAAGAAAAAGTGTCTGTCTTTAAATAAAGATAAATTATACACTGTTCTATTAAATGCTTTAAAGTATTAAGGCTACTAGAGAAGCTGATACCTCTTTTTCACTTCAAATTATTTCAAACTTAAATTTTCACTGATCTGCTTGTGCTTATACTATTAAATTTTGCATTTCCCTCTGCAAAAAAATGATCAGTACTCTCACAATTAATTGTTTGCACCTGCAAACAGCTTATTTCTACGGGAGCATAGTCAGCAATGAGAGAAAAAAATCTAACAAATCTGCAGATGCACAAAGGAAGCTTTGTCAATTTCACCAAGAACAGAAAAGAACCAAATGTACAACTGCCTTCAGCTGCAGACTTGTTGACTCCCACTGAATATTTGTTAATGAAAAAGAAAACAAGCTAATATATTTGCATATGCAAGGAACTTAGCACTGCTCATGGCTTTCAACATTATGTATTATTTTTCAAGCCTACTTGCTTAGAAAAAAAAACACTTGTTTAGAGATTAAGCCATGGGCATTAATCCAGACATTCACATTTGCATAAATAAGAGAAAACATCGCAACTCATATACATATAATATAAAATAATATAATCTAGAGATTAAGCCATGGGCATTAATCCAGACATTCACATTTGCATAAATAAGAGAAAACATCGCAACTCATATACATATAATATAAAATAATATAATCTGTGCACTTTTAAACCCTACTATCACAAAATCACAGGATATTCACTTATACTTGCTTCTGTCCAACCTTTCTTCTCTTGTTGGTGCATAGGTGCATAGATGCATAGATTAGTACTAAGCTAACTGCCCTTGCGAGCCATTTTAAGCCTAGCCATTTATCCCTTGTGAGACTCAAACCCTGCATCTTTTGCTTGCATGGCAAACACCTTAACCATTAGGCCACCCTCCCAACCCTTAGATATTAAAGCCTATATTTCTAACAACTAATAAAGTACTTGTTTACTTTAATATCTTTATCCCATACACCAGTCACTGAAAGGACTCCCCCATGTATTTAAAATACTCAACTGCATACTACAGAAAACTACTTTACTATATAACACATAGTCTATATCATGACATGTTTTATACAAATACTATTAAAAATAAAAACTGTTTTACTTACAGTTACTTGCCTTCCCTTTTAGTGCCCTTCTAAACATTAATGACATAAAGTTGGGTATATGCTAAACAGTCCACCCACAAGTTTAACAAAGTCAACAAAAGTCCGGTCTTTCTCAACCACTTTTTCTTGCAAAGCCATATTTCACAAATGTGACTGATGCTTTATAATCTCACATTCATTCACTAATTTCAGTGTTGCAGGTCTTCTTCTTGTTTTCTCCCAACACCAGACTCTGGCTCAAGTCCAGGGTACTCCTGTTCTTCTAGTGATATCCTACACTTTTTTTCTGTCTCACAAGCATTTTCCTTTGGAACAATAGAAAAGGCTTCACTGGCAAAGTCTCTATATGAGCTTTATCATCAGAAGAATGAGAAGCAGAGTCCCCTTCTGTTTGATGGCTCACTTTTTTATTGGACAAACTTTTGTATTTCCTCCTTAGCTTGTTCTGCATCAAAAATGTCTTCAATCCTCCAGAAAAAAATATTCTAAAGACAGCTGGGTATAACAGTTTGAATCTCACTCCTTTTTCTTGACTTTCTCTTATTGCTGGAATAAGTGTGTTTCTCTTCTGCCTGGTGTACAATGAATAATCATTTTATTGAAACACTCTGATGTCTCCAGTTTTTAATACTTTTCTGTTCTTCTAAAGTTTTGTTAGGATCAACTCTTTCTGCTGGTATGATTTCATATTTATTAATATAGATGTTGGCTGCTTTCTCAGGCCAGGTTTGGAGCATACACTCAATGTGCCCTTTCAATTAACAAATCCTCCTGTGGAATACCAGTCCAGTAGCTTGTATGTGTTGTTATAAAATTAATTCAGTCTTCTCCTTCCAGTTTCTCTTGTAAAACAGACAATTTTAGTATTTCTCTTTATGCTCTGTCTTCTAACACTACCATTTTTTGAAACACCTCTTCTTGATATTTGACATGTCTCATACTCAGACAACCTTTTCTTCATTTCAGCCTGTGATTTTTGCAGTTTTATTAGTTCATCTGACTAGCTAGTTAAAGCTTCTTCTATATTTTCCAGCCTTTTATTTGAGTTCATACACTCATTCAATGTTTAATTTATTTTAATCACCTCTGAGTACATTTGGTTTAAATTTTCCACTAAATTACTGGAAGCCATCTCTTGTACCAAAGGTGAAGCTTGAACTGGCTTTTGCTGAACATCTGTAGGATTCTTCCCAATCAGTCTTTTCTCCTTATATAGTTGATTTTTTTTTCAGGTTCTGTAAATTCCTTCTGTATTGGCATCCAGGCAGTATACTTATTAGCCTGTAACTGAATTTTCCTCAAGATGGCAGAATTACAAGCTGTTATTTCTAAGTTTCTTTTTTTACACTGAGAGGGCTGGAATTAAGCTGTTGATCAGTGTACAGCCATTTTAGAAGTTCCCCTCCAGAAATTTTCTTATTCCCTGTCAGATTGTCAGACATGTCCCCTACTGCTGAATTCTTTAAGGGCAAATAGATCAAAAAACTGCTCAAGGCTTGGAAAATACGAAACCACAGACTAGCGTAACTTCCACTTTATTCAACGCTTTCATACAAAACTTCTTCAGAACCAAAAGGAATGTTACATCAAGCATTCATTTAAATACTGCACACAATTAAAATCAATTAATCAATTACATAGTGTAAAAACATAATTAAAGAGCCCTTTACAAAAAGCAAACTCTTCATTCATCATTATGCACTATAGAATAGGCATAATTGAGTACATTACAATAACAAACATTATAAAACATATGCTTCACGATCTTTTAAGAAACATTTAATATTGATGGCTTCATTTAACCCAGGAAAATGATCTGCCTGTAGTTTAATTTGCCATCTAGCCTCTCTTTGAGCCAAAAAATTCCTGTAATCACCACCCCCGATGTCAGGTTCACAGTGTTCCAGGATAGAAAACAAATTTTTTTTAAAACCAATACATTCAACACTATGTTTATAAAATATTTGTTTTTTGTCCTTTTTTCTAATATTATACATATGCTCCTTCATTCTAACATTTAATTTTCTGTAGTCATACCAATATAAAATGATGAGCATTTGTCACACACTGCAATATAAACAACTCCTTTTGTTTTGCAACAGAAACTACCAGGGACCCCTATGGTATTAAGTATGTGAGGAAGCTGAATATAGGGACATTCTAAAATAAACCTACAGATGGAACAGTCATGACACTTGTGCATACCCCTGTTGATATGCTCCTTCTTAATGCTACATGTGCTTCTATCTCTCCCCTTTTCAAATGCTCCTTTCAGACTATGTTCATTCCTATAAACAAACTTTGTTTTCCCCTTAATGGCTGCCATTAAATCAGCATTTCCTTCAAGGATCTTCCAATTATTGTTTATAATATTACATATACCTATATTGTCAACACTCATATTCATACTGAAACATAAAATTTCAGTATACTTTCCAGTTTCCTTAACTTGGAGTGTTGGCCTATTTTTCAAAATGGGTGGATACAAGGTTGCACGTTGCTTAGAGATGTCATCAGCTGCTTCCCTTAACAAACTCTCACTGTACCCCCTCTCCAAAAACAATTGTATGATGAATTCAAGCTCATTAATAAATGTCTCATCAACACTCATCATCCTGCTAGCTCGTATGAATTGGCTTTTAGGTATATTATTCAGCATGAATTTTGGATGTTGACTAGTTGCATGTAAATAATTATTCTAGAAAGTTTCTTTAAGAAAAATACTGCTAGTAAAGTTTTCTCCCAATGCATTCCATGTCAAAGTTACATCCAAAAAGTTAATGGAATTTCCATAACATCCCACAACAAACTTCAAGAAGTCAGAAACCTCATTCAACTTATTACAAAATAACTGCATTTCTCGAACCCCTCCATATAAAATAAAAATTAAATCATCTATAAATCTTTTGTAATAAATTACCTTGAATTCAGTTTTCAAGGAGTCCAAGATGGTGTGTTCCCACCACCCCATAACTAAGTTGGCAAAAACTGGGGCTGCTGGGGACCCCATCACAACTCCTTGAACTTGCTTGTAAAATCTATGATTAAAAATAAAAAAATTATTTTCTAAAATAACTTCCATAGAATCACAATAAAAAACGACTTCTCCATTAGATATATTACTACATTGCTATAAAAATGCTCTCATTGTTTCTATCCCCTTGTCATGGGGTATGGACATGTACAAAGACACTACATCTAGAGTAAACATAATGTGCTGTGTTGGACTGAATAAATGAACTTCATTCACAAAACAAATACTATCTAAAAAATCCCAAGAGTCCCTCAAATATGACTTCATTTTACAAACAATAGGACTAAGCATTGCATCAATCATTTTTGACATATCCACTGTGACATAATCCGGGGCAGAAATAATGGGTCTGAAGGGAGGGTACGTTAGGCTTTTGTGACTCTTAGGAATGCCAAACATCACTCCTATTCCAGGATGTTCTACTTCACAAAAATTGTACATTGCAGAATCCATATTACTGCACATCAAATTTTCATACAAAAAGCTGTTAACATATCTGAAACTTTTCTCCATGTCCTTTGTCAAAACAATATTATATTCATTCACATTACTGAGCATAGATTCCATTTTATTAATATAATCCTTTTGAGTCATCAAGACAGTGAGCCCTCCCTTATCACCTTTCATTATTCTGATGTCTCTAGAAGTCACTAACTCTTTCATAGCTTTTCTCATGTTGACATTCAAGTTATTAAAATAATATTGACTCTTGTTATTGAGCAAAGCTCTAATCTCATTCTCACATGTTGTTTCAAACACCTGAATAGTATGAATTAAAGCTGGATTAAAGTTAGAAGGTTTAAAAAACATGTTGTTGTTTTTTCTCACATCTTTCAAAATATATCTTAAATTTAATTTCCTAGTAAATTTCTTTAAATCAATGATGGTTTCAACTACATCAGTTCTCCTAGTGGGAATGAAATTTAAACCTAACTTTAACAGTTGAACATGAAATTTGTTTAAAATACAGTCAGATAAATTTAAAATGTCCTTTTCAAACTTACCCTCACCTAATCGTTGTCTGTGGATGATTCAGACATTAATCTTGCCTTCTTTCTGGTCATCTTCTGCTGCTTGCAAGTTCTTTGCTCTTTCTCTGAACTTAAAAAAACACCCTGTTTGATAGCAGTGTCACTGTTTTCTTTATCAAAAGTTTTAGGTATAGATGGAGCAGCTGTTTCTTCAACTTTAACCATAGAATCTTCAGTTTATGCGATACTGCTGAATCCACAAACATTGTCAAAATTACCCATATGCCCCGCTTGCTTAAATAAAGTTCCTTGTGCATTGGATTTAAGGTGGACCGAAGAAAATGTGGACCAGTTGTTGTTAGGTCTGCCAAACAGTTGTTTTCTTTCAGTTTTAAGAAAAATGGAAAAAGCAGTGCCAGTACTATATGCATTGATGTCACGCTCCAGTTTTTTGTTCTTTCTCTCAGTCAACAACCTTTCATGTTCTTCTATCTCTTTTAAAAGTGTAACATGTTCATTTCTTTCACTGAATTTAATATGGAGCTTTGATACAAAACTGTCTTCAATAGCCACAATTTCATCTTTGATTTCTCTCATCACGTTAGAATTGCGTTCTATCAATAGCTTGAGGAAAGTAACCCCCGTATTGTTGAAAAATTGTTCCAGAGTCTTAAAGAATGGATCAGTCACTGAAACACCATTGGGGCATTTCAAAAAACCTCAAGCCTTTTGGAATTATATTTAATTCAATACATTTCAAGAAATATTTATTTTCAATATCCAAACTTTTGTATTTTTTCAAAAGTTTGTCTAGACGTTCACATTTTTCTTTGAAATGTGGCTGATAAATCAAATCAGTAGATTTTTTTCTTACTGTTAAATGGATCCTTACTGCTAGAGAGAACAGAGGCAATGCTGGCATACGTAGGACTTTGCTTTTCAGCTCTCCGCCCTATATTAGATGTAATTTCCAACTCATTTCTATGAGATTTACCAGTACTAACCTCAATTACAGTCTGGACATCCTCATCAGATCCATTAAAAATACGTTCACTAGCTCCTTCAGTATGTGTCTGAATTTTATGCTCAGAAGTTAAGACACATAAAGTCTTTTGTATATCACCCAGAATTTTGACCAGTTGGTAAGTCAAAGTCCCTTCGAACCCATTAGGAGTGCCATGAAGACTCAATCCAATAAAGGATCATTAGGAGAAACAGCCATAGAGACACCACCAAATGCCAACAAAAATCAAAAAGTCGACAAAGCAGCTGAACAAAAAATAAATCAAAAAACTGCTCAAGGCTTGGAAAATACGAAACC
Organism: Protopterus annectens; assembly: GCF_019279795.1. Taxonomy (NCBI): domain Eukaryota; kingdom Metazoa; phylum Chordata; order Ceratodontiformes; family Protopteridae; genus Protopterus; species Protopterus annectens. The sequence goes on from NC_056737.1 coordinate 760,073,807, forward strand.
ACGGACTAGCGTAACTTCCACTTTATTCAAAGCTTTTGTAAAAAACTTCTTCAGAACCAAAAGGAATGTTACATCAAGCATTCATTTAAATACTGCACAAATTAAAATCCATTAATCAATTACATAGTGTAAAAACATAATTAAAGGGCCCTTTACAAAAAGCAAACTCTTCATTCATCATTATGCACTATAGAATAGGCATAATTGAGTACATTACAATAACAAACATTATAAAACATATGCCAGGCAGTATACTTATTAGCCTGTAACTGAATTTTCCTCAAGATGGCAGAATTACAAGCTGTTATTTCTAAGTTTCTTTTTTTACACTGAGAGGGCTGGAATTAAGCTGTTGATCAGTGTACAGCCATTTTGGAAGTTCCCCTCCAGAAACTTTCTTATCCCCTGTCAGATTGTCAGACATGTCCCCTACTGCTGAATTCTTTAACCTCATTTTCTTCTCAAGTGCAGTCTTGAGTCTGGTTTCAGCAGCAGCTAAAAGAATGCATAAGCATATATTGATGGGTTATTTTAAGCCTGCCCAGATGTCATTCTGTTCATTTTGAATATAACAGAACAACAATGAACTGCTGAGCTTATGCATTTTTAAAGTGGTTATTGTAGCTACAAAAGCTATAAAGGGTAGCGGATGTTTTTTAACTGTCTTTTAGCCATAAAATACATGTTAGTGCTAGAGAAAATATAATTCCAAGAAAATAAGTTTGCAAGTCTTAGGGATTCTTCCTACAGAATGGCCAATGAATAGCACCTTGTATAGAGACTGACAATAAGGTCATTAATGAATTATCACCCTGCTGTGAAAGAGGAAGATATTTTTTTCCAGTATAGTGTAGTAACTAGAGGAGTAGAGATAAGAATGTTATCAATGTTTGAATTATTGTATTTAATTCTAATTGACAGACAGTGTTGTTTACTCACACCACAGACTTTGTAAAGGGTTTTAATTTTTTTTTTAATTCTTAAAACTTTCTTTAGGTTTTCGAATGTTTTGTTGTGATAATTTTGTTAATTATGTTATATATTAGAATAGTCTGATTTTGTGCGGCCACGGTGGTGCAGTGGTTAGCATTGCCGCCTCACAGCAAGAGGTTCTCCGGTTCAATCCTCAACTGGGGTGCCTTCTGTGCAGAGTCTGCATGTCCTCCCTGTGGTCGCATGGGTTTCCTCTGGGTGCTCCGGTTTCCTCCCACATCCCAAAGACATGCTGCAGGTGGATTGGACACTCTAAATTGGCCCTAGGTGTGAGTGTGGGCATGTGTGTGCCTTCTGTGGAAGGTTGGGCACCGGGCTGGCAACTCGACACTGTAAAACTCCACTGCCAATCATGAGCGGACAAGGAGATCTGCTGTGGCGACCCCTAACCGGGAAAAGCCAAAAGAAGAAGAAGAAGATTAGAATAGTCTGATTTTAAAGTAGAAGCAAATAATAAGAAACTGATGTGATCTTAATTTATTTCACACAATTTCAGTATTCAAGCAATTTGCAACTAAATTGATAGTTATGTGACACGTGATTAACATCTTGTATGCTTTGCCTAATATCAGTTATTCTGTTAATATGCAGTGGCCTTATATTTGTTACTTTGCCAGTGTTCAATATTAATTGCATGAGTCTCTAATGTGACATTGTTTATACAAATTTGAAATTAAACATTTAAAATATAGAGCCAAACATAGAACCTTGATGAACAGTAGATTACAATGCAATAGGAACAGAAAACACATTTTCAAAGTAAAATATAATAGGTTTATCATAAATATAGTTTCTGAACCAGAGAATACACTGGTAAAAACACTCATGGAGAGTTAAGAATTAAAGTAAGGGTAGTCATCCAAATCAAATGCCCTTTGTGTGTCAATGTTGCAAGGATGTGCAAAGAAAATATTGTCCATATTTATGAAAATACCATCAGAAGTATAAATAATTAATTCTAAACCATCAATAAAACAATTCAGCACTCTAGAAATTAATATTTGATTATATTAAAAGTCCAGCATACATTCTATTTTTTGCAGACAAACAGCATTATAAATTAATGTATATTTAAGATTTTATTTACTTCATAACATTGAATGCTTCAAATTGTAAAACATACTTTGACTTTCTCTCAAGAAGAGATCTTATATTTTAACATTTCAATTACCAAAACTATGTTAAGAACTATATGTTTCATGCAGTCCATGCTTCCACATATTTATTATTAGATTTAATAAACTAGAATTTGTTTCTTTCTTGCTAATTATGTCTCATCAAAGACCACATATATTTAATGTAGTCGCAGGTTTGTCCCCCAGGATAACATTTTCAACAATCCCAAATTATTGTATAAATGACTTCTTCTGTCCGTAATTCAGAATGTTCCATTCACGTAAATAAAATTATATTTTACATGCACATATTTATATATTTTTCTGAGTATGGCTTTCTCTATTGACTGTATCATATACTCTAGAAAAATAATTGTTGATGAAAATTTAAGTATACTAAAATTTTTCATGAGAGACAAAAGCTCACTGATGAGATGTTCACCAAAGCTGGATCAGGAAAATTATTGTTTAATGTTATTTTACATTTTAACTAGCCCATTTATTAATGTGCAGTTTCCATTATAAAACTTCAACTGTTTTCTACTTCAGACTTTCCAATGTAGAGCTAGTTTTTATTCCTTTTATCAAAACCAACTTCTTACTGCTTCTTGCCAGGGTTTTCCTATATGAACTTTCCAGTACTCAGTCAGCATACTCCCTTTTTATAAGCCATTGAATGATATTTAAACTTTCTCCAAAGAAAATAATTCTTCTTTCAGCAATTTTGTAACCATTTATAATTCACCTAGGAGAAGCAATTTTGCCAGTTGCAAAGGAGAGTCATTTCTCCCATACAGAAATGCCAACTTTATGGCAGAGAGGCTAAAGCCCTGACAATGACCCTGCTAACTCATCTTAGCTTAATTGCTTTGGGGTAGAAGGAGGTGATTGTAGAGACAAAGAGAAAGAGAAAAATGATGAGGCAGTGCCTGCTTGCCTGTCTGTGTGGGACAGGGGTGTGGAGCACATGCCTAAAGTATAGTCTCTTTGTTAAATCCCTAGTGAGAGGAAACTTAGTCAGAGACACTTAGCTTCATGGGAGTATGAAATTTGATGGGTACCTCTTATAAATGCTCAGTGCAAGTCAACCCTTGAAAAGATGTGAGCACGTGTACTGAAAAATCGGTTAGGGCTTAAGTGAAAATCTCACCAATTCATTGAATAAACAGGATAGGTTAATTCAAGCACCAAAAGGCAAATTGGTTAGGCTTGATATGGCCAGCAAGGGTAGCTAGCCTAGTCCTTATCCATGAACCTATGAGTAGATGGTACCACCATTACTGTCAACTGACTTTGTTTTTGAATGGAACAAATGGACCAAACAAATGTTATTTTCCATGGATATAAAAAGATCGGCTGGGTGATTGAGATGGAGGTCTGATACTCTTCGAAGGATTGAAAGAACAAAATGAGACACATAATTAATAAAAAAAAACTTTCCCCATAGTGAAAGTTACTTCTTCTTCTTTCGGCTGTTCCCGTCAGGGGTCGCCACAGCAGATCAACTGTTTCCATTTCTTCATGTCCTCTGCATCTTGCTCTGTCACACCAACCACCTGCATGTCCTCTCTCACCACATCCATAAACCTTATCTTAGGCCTTCCTCTTTTCCTGTTACCTTTTTCCCAATATACTCTGCATCCCTCCTCAGCACATGTCCAAACCAACATAATCTTGCCTCTCTGGCTTTGTCTCCAAACCTTCCAACCTGGGCTGACCCTCTAATATACTTATTCCTAATCCTGTCCATCCTCGTCACACCCAGTGCAAATCTTAACATCTTCAACTCTGCCACGTCAAGCTCTGACTCCTGCCTTTTGTCAATGCCACTGTCTCCAACCCATATAACATAGCTGGTCTCACTACCCTCTTGTAGACCTTCCCTTTCACTCTTACTGGTACTTGTCTGTCACAAATCACTCCTGACACTCTTCTCCACCCACTCCATCCTGCCTGTACTCTCTTCTTCACCTCTCTTCCACACTCACCATTACTCTGAACTGTTGATCCCAAGTATTTAAACTCATCCACCTTTGCCACCTCTACTCCCTGCATCCTCACCATTCCTCTATCCTCCCTCTTATTCACATACATATATTATGTCTTAGTCCTGCTGACCTTCATTCCTCTTCTCTCTAGAGCATATCTCCACCTCTCCAGGGTCTCCTCCACCTGTTCCCTACTCTCATTACAGATCACAATGTCATCTGCAAACATCATAGTCCACGGGGACTCCTGTCTAAAAAGTTTAACGCAAACCATTTGTTCATGGCTGGTTGTAATAAAAGCATCTAAATAGCTATTCTTATTTTGTGAGAGATACTTAAATCTTAAATATTTTAATATGGATTGAATTTATTAAAGACAACATCATAATCACTATAATTACCCATATGCAAGAAATAAAAAAGTAAAATACTCCACAAAAGATTTTTCAAAAATAATTCACAAGGATTTCAATATGTAATCAATATGTGAAGCTTGTGAAGAAAAATATTCCCTTTACTATCAAATAATTAATTAATTAGTATTTCATTATTTTAAAAATTCAAACCTACATTCCTTTCCATACATCATGGTCCATCATTGTTTGTCATAAAAAAGCCTTCCATATTTAATCAAAAAGAATATGCTGAGCTTTTAACTTCTATTTTATTGCCCTCTCCCTCTTTCTCTCTCTCTCGAATGTTTTTATAAAAAGCATATGAATTATTTAATGGAATATAATGCCAACATGAATAGCCCAAACGTAACTTCTGTCACATCATTTCCAAGACTGTGCAAATTGTTAACAGAAATTATTAGCTGATGTGTGTATAATATCCATAAGGTTGACAATGATAAGAAAAAAAGTGATGTAAAATGGAAACAAACTGTCAAAAACTCAGAACAAACCTAAAAGCAGTGCAGTGGAATAGAACAGAAAAAGCAGATGCTCATAGGAGCAGAAAGGAAAAAAAATATTTAATCATCCCAGAGAAATATTAACCAATTGCATTCTGGGATTTTTCAGGATAATTGGTCCCTGTTGGAATATATAGTGACAAGTAACAGAACACTACACGAAACAGAAGATGTTTTAACCATGCATTGCAAACTGCTGAAAAGGAGATGAAAGTAAAATGATGGAACAGCAATTAAAATAAAAGTAAATGGAACAGAAATTGGCCAAACTAGAGGATAAGTCATGCAGAGACAAGTTGAGGTTTACAGGATTACCAGAACCAACTGAAAGGAAGAATTAAAAAGACTTTATGAGAAAATGCATCAGCATATGGACTGGACTTTCTACTGCTGATATTAAAATATTGAGATCACATAGCATAAATATTCTCAATGTGAAACTGAGAAAGCAGCCAGGACCAGTACTGATTAATCTGGAGACATATCAGCTAAAGGAAGGCAGTCTTTCTATTTTGATGAGGAAAAGAACAATCTTAAAGGCTGGAGACACAAATGTTTGTGTGGATAATGACTTCATCACCAACAGAAATGCTTTCTTCCTGCCATAAAACTCCACAGAGTAATTAAACTATGTTTTAAGTTAATGGATCCTGCTTTACTTTGAGTCTTCTGTCCAAATGGATTAAAAACCTGAACAGACCCTCAGCAGGTACAAGATGAACTGGTAAAGAGAAAACAACAACAGGAGGAAGTTGAAGGTGGTTAGGGCACAAGTAACCAGTCATCAGTTGCAGAAAAGTTGCCAAATGGGATACTGAAAGTAGTCAGTAATGAGGATTTGTGATCAAGCATCAGTTGCCAAAATAAACGTTTTGCATCCAATATAGAAAAAACAGTGGCATTTGGTATTAGGGCTGTGACTTCCTCAACTATACTCATTGGATGATGTGGTCTCTTTAATGTTTTGTTCAAATCTCTTGGGTCAATACATATTCTGATTTCATCTGGGCCTTTTTTGTGGGCTCCTACCATGGACGACACCCATTCAGTTGGTCCTGTAACTGTACAAATTACCTTGCTGCACCATTTTATCCAACTGAGCTTTAACTTTATTCTACATAGCTATTAGAACTTTTCTTGCTGGTCTGACCACTGGACTGACCTCTTAGTCTAACTTCATAGAATACACAACTGGAAGTTTGCCCAACTTGTCATCAAAACCATCAGCATACTCTGAGAAAATAGCTTTAGTAAAATTGGAACTATGATATGTGCTTATGTAATGAACATCTTTGGTAAAAGAAAGCAAATTCATTTACAAACTGTCTGTGAGACCCAATAATGACTGCACAGGTCTTCGGACTAAGTAGAATAACAAGCTGTAACAATTCTTAGCCAAATAATATAAAAACAGTACTGAGCCTTTGGTTTGAATTTTTTCACCTCCATAAGCAACAACCTTCGCACAGCTAGTCACATCAAGTTGTTCATTAGTTCTCACCTTAGCAAATGAGTCTGCTGGCATAATATTATACTTGAGGCAGTGTCTACTTTACGCTTGGTGGATTTACCATTGATCTGGACAGTACAAAACATTTCGTTCTTTGCCAACAAATTTACTGCATCAACTTTTTCACCAATTACTGATACACTACGTAGAAAGTAGAATTGCAGCTCTCTATATGATCAACTTGCTTTTTTGAGTGACCCTTCTTTATAACTGTGTGAGGTTTATTTGATTTGCAAAACTTTTGAAAATGGTTCCATTTTTTACACTTGTGGCATTGCTGACCAAATGCTAAACATTTTTCTCTTTTAGACTAATGATTGGCACCACAATTGTGACAGTTAACAATAAAGCTAAATTTGGCTTTTGCTGACTCACCCTTGTACTGCACTGAGCATGTCCTTTTCTTAGAACTTCCTGGAAAACTACGGGTTTTACCTGGGGAGCCTGCAGTGGTGGCAGGTACCATGTGCTTACACCAGCTTCTGCTAGCCATGTGTTGCATGCTGTCTACATTGGCTCTGGAGCCTGCTGAAACCATGCTCTTATCTCTTGCAAGAATACTTGTGTGCCTTTCTATAACTTCATGGATTTGACAAATCTCAATAGCTTTGCTCAGCGTTAAATCACTGTCACAAGATAAAACAGTTTTCAAAAAAAAGTGAAAGATGCCATGAAAACAATGCACTGAGAACATTGAATGAAGGCACTTTTTGTTGGTCATCCAGTCAGGATAAAGTAGACAGGTCTTTGTAGGTTCTGTTCAAGTAGCTTTATTATGTACAAACACATCAGGATTGAGGCTTAATGACTTTAACTTAGATAAACTTATAAACAAACTAGCGATTACACTCATACATGCTCGCTTTCTGGAGGCACTTTCAAAATGGCACTGAAGCTAGCACGTGCTTGCTATTTATATGCACATGCCAAATACAGTAGTCTTAAAATCTGAATGACACCATAAAATCATTGAAATCACTAAGTGCTATATGAAAAATAACTATTTAATTACTTTATAAGTAATAAGTATGATATGTCAAAATTGTACAAAGTTTATATTTAACAGAAAAAGGAACCTATACTGCATGCTGTCTGATAAAAGTCCCTGTTTTTAAACTGAAAACTGTTTATATTGCTTTTGCTTCTAATAAATTTCTTATGACAGTATGCAAGGGAAGGGGAGAGAAGTAAATGACCGATGAATGAAAAAAATGAATATATTATGTAATAGAGACTAATACACAATATTGTACAAAAGTAGTGGTAATGCATATGCTAGGGCTAAGAATACTACTGGATACTAGTAGATAATAGGAGAGGATACTGCTGGTATGGAACAGACTCTCCATCCATGTAAAACACGTTTAATCCCTGTCCATATTCAAGTGCAAATTGTATCTATGGATGGAAAACAGAAAATTTACCCAGGAATACTCCCCGTACTACTAATAGACAGAGTCAGCTCTGAAATGCATTATCCCATGCATGGGTCCCCTCAAAATATATATAATATATTCTTATTTATTCTCATTTGGGATAATATATAATTATCAACCATGGAATGGGTAAGGCCAATCTATCACCAAATGGGATAAGTTATTTCAAAAAGGGAAACTGGCTGGAGTTATAATGGCCCACAAGGGCAGAGGGCAGTTATCCCTTATTTACCTATGAATTCTTTAAAAATTAATTTGATAAATATATTACCTGAAAACAGGCTTGATAGCCAGATTCTTGAAAACACTGCACTGCATACACTGACTGAGGGGAAATTTGTTGAATGAAGGTGGTTGTTTGGTATAAATGAAACGCAAAGCATGCACACTGGAAAGTATTTTAGAATCAATGAGATCTGTAACCACAACTGAGAAAATGACAACTGCATTTAATTTTATTGTCATAGTAGCCCAGATCTGTATGTTTCTGATGCTCCTGGAAGGTAATTTACCTTCCTTTAATAAGCTTATCTAGCTTGCAAGAAGGTAAAGTCACTGTGTCTGGATAATAAAGCTTGTGCTCTTAAAAATAGCTACATCATTTTAGAATATTTACTTGCTATTTAGTAACACAATAATCGAGGAATAGTTTTAAAAACAAAATACAGTAGGCAAGAACTAAACAGATGAGTGATTTTATAGTAGATGTTAGTCTGCCCAACATAGTTTGAATAGTAGAAATAATGGAGCAAACTTTACATAGCTGTTTGTATACAGGGGCACAGCTGGTTCACCTTGTTCCCTGTGCCATCTCCACGCAGTTATGCCCCAGCCACTCAGTGAAGAGCAAAAAAGAAGCAGTCACTCCTTCTATCAGCACACCAATCAAGAGCCAATCAGGTGTCATTTCTGCACGTCTTGACTCTCCTCCAGCCTCATATTTTAGTTAATAAAATATCTTTTTTTTCTTTTAAATTGTACCAAATTGAGCTATATCACTCAAGTTTTAGTTAAAAAAGCAAAATGTTTTAAACTGCAGCAAACTGCTTGCAGTTTATACTCTGTATGGAGTGCTACAGTGCTTAGGCCTTAGTTTAAAAAAAAAAGAATTGTTTTAAATCACAGCAAAACAGCAGTAGCTACAGTTTCGACCACAGTGGACCAGTATAGTACACAGGTTTAACCAAAAATGCAATACCAGCATTTAAAGGCCAGTATACATTAAAGAGCTATAGGGATCAGCTGACCACGCCCCCTAAAGGGTCTATATTACTCGAACAAAAACTGCATTGCACGAATCCCGTTTGAGCGACACAAAATGAGTGAATGTGGGGAATATCGAAAGAATGAATGGAGATCGCCATAGGGAATTCTTCCCTTTACTTTAATGGAGTGCGATCTCGGAGTTGGTATATTTAAGTAGCAGGTGTGTGGGGCGGGGTGAAGGGGGGGCTTGCCCCTTGCATAAAACACTTAGTAACACTTTATGTATTTTACTTGTTTTGTTTACCGGTTTCGACGTTTCTGGATTTCGCTCTTTATGCGTCACTCAACTGTGGTTCGCTCACTACAGTTTTTGGTCTGCTAATATAGACCCCCCCCTAATAGTTTGCACCCAGGGCAGATATCCCCTTTGTCCTGCCCTAGCTATCCTTCTGCTTGTAAAGAGCATCAGCTTTATGACTATACAGTATATAGGCAGTATGTTGTTTATTTCTGGGGGAAGGAGAAGTTTATGTGTTTATATGTTTTAAAAAGAGATCAGGTTCATTTAAGACTATAATACTAATATATATATATATATATATATATATATATATATATATATATATATATATATTATATATATTATATGTACATATATATATATATATATATATATATATGTGTGTGTGTATATATATATATATATATATATATATATATATATATATACACACACACACACACACACACACACACACACACAGCGAGGTACAAAAAGTGATAAAGCCAGACTATGAAGGACAAATATATAGCAGACAGATAAAGAATATAAATTAAGTAGAATACAAAAGAATATTTACAATGGCACAATTTGATTTATTAGTTTGGAATACAAATGACCTTGTTGGTAAGAAAAAAACAAGACAATGTTTAGACTTGTATTTACAATACTATTGTACAAATAATAAGTTTACAAGAAACACACCTGGATCATAGAGAACATGAAACTTTTTCAGTACCTAAGATCTATATATGTCACTCAGAAAGATTACACTAAGTGTACATGTAGTCTACACTCTGGTAACCTTAATGAATCCCTGTCAATATTTAAAGCTGCAAGAATATCAGTAGGAAAATTAAATTAGGAGGAAGAAAGTGTGAGTTATCTCTGTGTTGTCTGTTTACTCAGAACAATGTACAGTTAGTGTAGGCATTATTAAATCCCAGGGAATGTATATACTTAAAAATAGTATATGTCTCTGCTGACCATGGTAATAAACATTAAGAGGGTCTACAAAACAGTCTGTATAGACAAAGTAAGGCTACTACAGCTTTGATAGAAAATCAACTAGGAAAATAGATAACTTGGAGTAAAGTTTCTCAGTGGTGAACTCAACAAAACATGCCTAAACAATAAGTTGTTTGAAAGCAAAACAATAATGATAATTACAATGGTATAATGCATTTACTTCTAAAATTAAAATTATTACTGCTGGTGTCTTCCTAAAATGTAAATCTGTATCATTAATGTCACTACTGATTACAATGTATAGACAGAAAAAGATATACCTTCAGTAAATACAACAATGTGCAAAAGACATGATAAATAAGAGGGTAGGTCATTATAAAAAAATTATCTGGCCAGGTTAGAGGAATTGATACTTAATATTTAATAGAAGGAAGTGCAGAGTATGTGACATGCAGAAGAAAATCACAGGATAATACAGAGCTGGATGTGAATCATTAACAGCAATCAGATAAAAATGAACATGGATTATTTTAAAAGATTAGCTGAATTCGTTGCCAAACAAGGAGAGTCGATGTGAGACAATAAAACAGCTGTTGGTTAGTATGGTGTACAATCACAATTATCAGCAATTAAAAAAAGGATATTCTTCCTTGTGCTCAGTACAGGAGTCCACTTCTGGAGTATTGCAAAGTTCTGGAATCCTCATCTCCAAATGAACAAGAAAGAAAGGAATATAGATGAGGACAACTAAGTCTGCAATAAAATAGATTTGAAAAATGAGAGAGAGATATTAAATTCTAATTGAAAGATTGGGAGTTGAGGCATCTACTTTCACGGACATACAATTAATCAGAAAATGCTAAGAAAGTACTGGAACACAATCAGAAGATGTAAAACCTAAGATGCTAAAATGGTAGTTGTTTTCACAAAAGGTATACGATAATGAAGGGGAATAGTTTGTTGGCCATGGTATAAAAGGGCACGTTATTAACTGTGACCTTGATGAATTAGGATCAAGTAGTAACTCAGTCGCTGAAGGAGCTAGTTAAGGAAGTTGGGAGTGGCAGATGTCTTGTAGCCATCCTTATAGAAGGAAGGTTGGTTAGTTTAATGTAACACTGATATACAGCAGAGGCTGACTGTGTAAATGAAAGCAGCACAATGGTCAAGGATGGATGTCCACCAACAATGCATTCAGTCACCGTGTGTGGGATAGACATATACATGAACATGCATGCGTATCTAAGTGCCAGTACTGAGGGAGTACCAAGCATCCAGGCTTCTGTGGGAGGTAGTGGGGATTAACTTAAGCACATAGCATGATGGCTACCTGAATAATGGAATTTTCACTGACAACAATCACCAAGTGAAGAAATAAAAGCAATGGTCAGAAGGCACAGGGAAAAAAAGCTAAAGAAAACAAAGGAATGAAGACCAATAAACTAACTTAAAGAAACTATTTAAAGAACAGCCTAGTAGATGCAAGCAAGAATCTTCCTGGGGGTGCTGCAGAATAAAACAGAACTGATGCAATTTAGAAACATGTGAGATATAGCAACACTAACAAGAACAAATAGGAGGTTGTTTGTTAACACTTGGTGCTTATTAACTGCATAAAAAATGAAAAGATTATGATAGCTCTTAGTCCTTATCTACTACCAAAATCTGTTTTTTTAAATATTTCAAATCACTTACAATATTTGTTTTGTAAAACTGGTTAAAATATCCATGTTTTATGTCTCACCTATTAACTACTTGTCACTAATTAGTCAATTAGTCTAACCATGTTGATCATTTCAGAAATCCAAGCTTGAAGACTTCCAAGATGGCTGCACATTGAGTAACAGCTTATTTTTAGCTCTCCCAGTGGGAAACAGAAACTCAACAAAGAAGGCCAGAAGACTTGTGTTTATGGGTAAATTTCTGTAACTGGCTAGTACGTGCAATGCCTGGATGCCATAAATAAAGAAACACAGAAGACTTGGAAAAAATCAGCTACAAAAAGTGAGAAAGAAGCATTAAATATATATATTCAGATGAGTTGATAAAGCTACAAAAATCAGAGGTCAAAATAGAAAAAAGGTTTGGCTGAATATGAGACTGCTCAGGAAGAGATGTTTCAAAAAAATAATAGAATTAGAGGACAGGACATGTAGAGAAAACCTGAGATTTTCAGCTATACCAGAGAAGCTTGATGGGACAGATTGCATTAATTTTATGAAAGCAGAAATAAGCAACTGGACTGGTATTCCACAGCAGGAGATGTTAGTTGAAAGGGCACATCGGGTGTGTGCTCCAAACCTGGCTATAAGAAAGCAACCTAGACCTTTAATAGTAAAGATGCAACCCTACCAACAGTAGGAGATGATTCTGACAAAACTGTGGCAGAAAGACAAAATACTAAAAGTGGGAGACAGCAGAGTGTTTGTGGAGAATGATTACTCATTGTACAGATGGAAAAGTAGCAAATGTATTCCACTATTCAGGGAATGTCAAGATGTGGGTGTGTGATTCAAACTGCTGGATCAGGTTGTCTTCAAGGTACTCTTCCCTGGAGGGAAAAATCATTTTTTGATGAAGTACATGCTAAGGAAGAAATTCAAAAGTTTGTCCAACAAAAAGTAAGCTGTGAAACAGAAGGATATTCTGCTTCTTGTTCTTCTGGTAATAAAGACCACATAAAGAATATACCCTATGAAAACCTTTCAAAATTTTTAACAGAAAATGTTGGAGAGAAGGAAGGGAGCACAAGCGTTGACTAGAAGAATCGAGAGTACACTGGAAATGAAGCAGAGACAGGATTTCGGAGATGAACAGTAATAAAACCAGTAACTTAATATGGGATTACAATGCCATAATTATATTTGTAAAATATGTCAGAACAAGAAAATCTGGAAACATTGGACTTTTTTCAGAATTTGTTGGACTTGTGGGGGACTCTAAAGCATATGCCCTACTTCATGTCATTTATGTTTGGAAAAGTGCTTTGGGGAGGGGAAGAGGAGGAGGAGGAGACAGTTAACTGTAAGTGAAGATTTTTTTCTTAAATAGTACCAGTTTTGTGGCATGTGGCTTTCTTTACATGTTATAAAGTAAAGTAATTTTTTTCAGTTATTTTTAAGTGTAATGGGGATTGTAACCAGGTACTGCTGTTCTCTTTTTTTTCCTTTTCTTTCTCCCTTCTTCTCTCTCTTTTCAGTTTTAAGAAATGTAGGCACTGCAATGTATAAAGAATGTCTGGTTAAAAAGCATGATAAGGGGAAAATTAATGTGCTTTTTTTCATTCTTGCATGGGGAAATCACTAGATTAAAGACCTTAGATTGATTTAGTAACAAGTTGAAAGATAATTCAAGTAAAAGAAAAAGAACATTGAGTATTATGAGGCTTTTTTCTAGCAAATACATATATGCCAGTAACAATTCTGCAGCTGGTCTTCATGTTTCCACTAAGACAATCTGATAAAGAAAAACTGGCTATAGTCTGGTGGAGAGTGATTGGCTAGGAAAAAAATAAATTGGCTAGGAGATAATGTCCTCTGAAGGCATTCAGGGGTTTTCCACAAAGTAGATAATGTTCTCTGAAAGCATTCAGGGGCTTTCCCAAGGTAGTTAATGTTCTCTGAAAACATTCATGGGTTTTCCCAACTGGGAGAGCTATAAAGATAAGACAAAACCAATCATCACTTAGAAGCACAGGCTGCACCATGCGTCTTAGCATGGATGACCTTTCTTTTAGGTTAACTCAAGTCTGTGAGTGTGGCTGTCAGTTTGGGACTTTTGTTCCTATTAGGAGGGCAAAACTTTACTATTTGAAGGTGTACATAGTTTTGTGTGTTAGTATTAAGTTAATAGGTATTTAGGGGGTATTGGGGTGTGTTTTTGAGGGCTTTCAATAAAACAAAAATTTTTATGAGATGTGATATAGGCTCAAATGTATACAACAAGAAACAACTGTATAAAATTTCAACCTGCCAAACAGTGTATGCATGCAACACAAAAGCTGGAACTAGACATTTAACAAAAAAGGTCTTATGCATAAAAGATGGGAATAAGAACTTTTTAATACAATGATGATTTCTTTAATGTCTTTCAACATAAATGGCCTCAAAGACAAATACAAACAAGAAAGAGTAGTGAAGTATATTAAAAATGTAGTTATGTTACAGGAGACACACTTAGAAAGGAATGAACATGTGAATTTGATAAAGAAAGGTTTTTCAGGATGGTTATTCAGCAGAATACCTGGGACAAAGGAAAAGAGGAGTACTTATATTAATTGTAAGAGGAACTCCAATAGTGATAGAAGAAGATAAAAAATAATGCCAGATTTGTAGTGCAAAGGGGCTACTGGCAAAGGAGGAGGATTACACTGGCATGTATTTACATTCCACTAAAATTGCTATAATTGAGTGTAATAAAACTCTGGGAGAAATAATCAGTTTTCAGCAAGTAATATTACTTATAGGTGGTGACTGGAATTTGATTTACAGCAGTGAAGATGTGTCTGGGGGACCCAGAAGGGAAAATATAACAAAGGAGGGTAGATTTTTGAAGAAATTTATGAAAATATTTGGCATGGAAGATGAGAATTCAGTAGTAGGAGTTCAGAGTGAATTTACATATTATTTCTCCAAGATATGAAAACTGGGTTAGGCTAGACAGAATATACATTTCATAGGCACATGTGCATTTAATTGAAGGTCTTAATACCCACCCAATAACTATTTCAGATCATGAATAGCCAAAATAATAACACAGAGTAATGAAATAAAAATGAGATATTGGTGCTATCCCATCTATCTGTTGAAAAGAAAGGAATTTAAGGAATGGGTAGTGGAAATTATTCAGGAGCTGTTAGAGAGGATAGCAATTTCTTCTGAAAATATAGCTAGGGAGTGAGATAAAATTAATGTGGAGTTTAAAAATAGGGTAGAAATAAAATAAAGGGAGCTACGGTTAAAAATTAACAAGAATTATTTAGAGAGACTGACAAATATTAAAGTATTGCAGAATAGGGGGGATCTCACAGAACAAGAAGAGGATCAACTGCAGAAAGCTAGGCTGAAAATAAGGGATTACCTCGATAATATGTATGAGCTTAGAAAGATTGCTGTTAAGCAACTGTTTTTTGATAATAACACTAGAGCACAAAAACTTTTAGCACAACAACTGAGGCAACATATAGTAGAAAGGGCTGTTGCCAAACTTAGGCAGCCTATAACAGAGAATGTAACAAGAGATCCTGCAGAGGTATTAGAAATATTTTGGAAATTCTATGAGAGTTTCTATAAAGCAGAGAAATATGAAAATTAAGAAATGATACAAATGGAAATGTTTATGGAAGAATTAAATATGCCAAAGTTAGAGGTAGATGAGGCTCAATTACTAACAGTTAGGATAGGAGGAGATGAGATAAAAATTGTGATGCATAACCAATCTACAGTAAGGTCCCCAGGAATAGGTGGTATTCCTGTGGAAGTTTGGAAGCTAGAAGGAAAAAACTATAAAGATCTAGAAGGTTTTGTTTAACAGTATCTTAATAGGAGGAGAAGTACCACTGTCTTGGAAGAAAGCAATGGTCACTGTAATACCTAAAGAGGGTAAAGATCCATCAGATCCAGCTTCATGCAGGCCCTTTTCAACACTAAACCATGATTATAAAGTGTTAATGTCTATAATGGCTAAAAGAATGGCAAAAGCAATGCTAAAACTGATAGAGATGGATCAATGTGGTTTTGTGGAGAGGAGGCAAACATTTGACAACATTAACAGAACATTGATGATCTAGAGGGAAGCAGAATGTAAGAAAATACCATTGGTGGTGGTGGGTCTTGATGCAGAGAAAGCATTTCACAGAGTAAGCTGAGATTTTATGAGCAGGGCAATGGAAGCATTTGTATTTCCTAAACATGTATAAGGTTGAGTAGGAGAATATATGAGGGATCAGAGGTAAAAATTAAAGTGAGTGGGGTCCTCTCTGAAAATTTCTGCTTGAGCAGAGGAACCAGGTAGGGGTGTCCTCTTTCCCCTTTATTATTTTCATTATATTTAGAACCATTAACAAAGAAAATAAGGGACTCAGAAATTCAAGGAATAATTGGTATGGTAGTCAAGAAAAGCTGTCTTTATTTGCAGATGATATTATTTTGTACCTGACAAAACCAGAAAAAGACATCAGTGTTGTGGAACATTTAGAGACAATTTCGAACCTTTTCAGGATAAAAAATTAATGAAGCTAAAACAAAGGCAATAGTGGGAAATTATGTACCCAAACATGAACTGGTTCCGGAAATACCCATATTCATGGGGACATGATAAAATGAAATATTTAAGAGTATGGATTTAAAATGATTCCAGTGTGGCAGCTAAGGATATGTGGGAAGAGACTAAACAAAAGATAATACAAAAACTGAGAAAATGGAAGCTTTGTTTTATGGAAATGGATAATAATATACAAACAGTTCAAATGTTTTTAGTCCCTTTAGTATTATACACAGGTTAGGAATATTTTTATCAACCAGAGGAGAAGTTGTGGATAGCAATTAATAAAGAGCTGAATGACTTTATCTGTGAGGGGAAGATGGCAAGTGTCAAGGGGTCTAAGCAGATTCTTCCAGTAGAACAGGGCAAATTGGGATTACCCAATTTGAAGGGGTATTTCAGAGCTACACAGTTAAGACTTTTATACATAGTACAAGCAGAAAACTATAATTCAAAGTGGAAAGGGATGATGTTGAAACACAGGGGAAGCTTAAGAAATAAGGAGAGACTGGGATTTTGGATGCAGGGCTTTAAGGAGAATAACAATAATCATATAGACTATTATATCCATAAAGTAGCAGAAAGTATTCTAAGAACTAAGCCAACATGGTAATGGAGAAAGGAGATTCTGCCGATAGGGATGACTGTAATTAGGGATATAGACAATAAGCAAGAGGGGGCTGGGATTTACTGGAGAAAACTGGCAAAGGAATCAAGTATTGGGAGCAAATAACTAGAGAGGAAAAAATGCTAGAATGGGAAAGATGCCAAGAATTTATTTGGACTGCAGGTTAGAGATTGCCTTCCATATCAGGGATTGATATCAGAGTATAGGCAAAGAGAAAGAAATAGTAGGGTCCTAAATGAAAGACCAACACTGGTAGAGTTTTTAATATAACAGAAGCTGCCATTAGAAAAGGAATAATTAGTAGAGCATATAAAATATTACATGATAACTATATGAATCAATCAGAAGAGGTTAGAAAGGATTAGGAAGAGAGAATGGATAAGCAATTCACAAAGAAACAATGGGAGGATATATGTATGTCTCCCAAATATGCAACAAAATCTAGAAGATTTAGGATTTTTGCCTGAAAATGTTTACATAGATATTTGTATACCCCAAGTAGAATCCAGAGAATTATTCCTTAGGCAGAAAGTAAGTGCTGGAGGTGTGAATGGGAAGAAAGAGATAATTGGGAACATATTTTCTAGGAGTGAGGTGAGTTGGTGGACTTTATGGATTCCCTGTGGGATGCACTGTTGGAGAAGCTGGTTGGCCAGATTGGCCTGATGAAGGAGATGATTTTTCTGAGCTATGATATGGCATCAGAATTGCCTAGACATGAAAAGGCCTTGCTGTGTCTAATAATGGTGGTTGCCAAAAAAGCAATTACTAGAAAATGGAAATCACAATCTAAACCAACTATAATGGAAGCAGTGAATATAGTGACAGAGATAAAACAACTGGAATTGAGATCTTTAGAAAATGATAGAAGCAAACCACATAGGAAAAAATGAGAACTGTGGGAACAATATATACAAGGGAGGAATGAGGTCTAAAAGAAGGCAGGACTTAAATGAGCTATGTAATGTGTGAGTGAGAAAGATCGTGTAGAGTATAAGTTATGTATAATGTTTGCAACTGGGAGTGTGTCAGTGTGATTTATTTTCATTTATATAAATATATAATTGCCTATGTAATAAGTGATGGTTCAATAAAGATGTTTCTTGTTAAAAAAAGAAATCCAAGCTTGAAAGGATCTACAACAAAGTAGCCAGATTTGCCACATGCCAGTCCACCAACCCCACCACTGCCACTCACTCAAATCTTTAAACTGTCTGGAATTCTCCCACCAACTCCTCCTCCCCCAACTTCTTCTTATCATTATTACTATGCTTACCAAGCCCTCTTCCTGCCCAGCCATCTCTGCACTCATCTCTCTACATACTCCTACAAGGTCCATCAGGAGTTCCAACCAACTACATCTAGAAATCTACAAACATAAAAAACTATTTGACCAAAATCTATATGGCTACACTCTTGCCCTATCCTGGAACAAATTACTTCTGCCCATTAGAACTAGATCTCAAACACATGAATTCAAAAAAGCCTTAAAAGTTCACCTACTTAACTCATGAAAATTCACTGCATTAATCCATCATAACCACCCCCAATCTCTCACTCTAACCACTGTTTACTTCCACCTTATACCTATAACCTTGCCCTCCTCTACTCCCTCTTGTCTGATGCTACCTACTCTAAACCACTTCATTGACTTACCTTATCTCTAATTTCTTATCTCCCTGATTCTTGCTAACCACTTGCAAGTTCCCTCAACTACCAGACTACTTATTGCAGCAATTTTATCATTCAACATATGTCTGACTCTTAATGTTCTGTATATCCTTTACAAAAACTATTTGCCTTTAATTTGCCTGTAGACTACTTCCTTAAGAAAATACTGTTCATCTTTGTAATTAGGTAGACTTATACTACCAGCTTAGCTATTAGTTATATTACTGCCTTCAGTACATTGTATAATTTAAATTACTGTTTTATCCATTTTTAACTCTTTTGTATAATGTCTGTGGAGCTTTTTTCCCAGGTCCTCCACTGAAAAATGGCTTCAGCTCAATTAAACACACCCAGTCAACAAATTTCAAATAAATAAATAAATGTCTTGAATGGAATTGTTCACAATTTTGTGTTGTTCAGAATACATAAACTACAAGGTTGCTACTTTGAAAGTCTCAGCTCTAATATCTACAAATTATCTTCAAGTTCAGTAAATTCATATACCTTTTGCCTTGGTGCTGTAGTGATCATCTGAATCGAATAAGAGGCAGCAAACCATTTAGGGAATATTAATCCCAGATAACGCCATTAAACAGTATGTAAGTGCAGTTAAGAATGCTAATTTTATTTCTTTCAAAAAAATAAGTCAATCTTATGACTCACCTTAGAAAATGTACTTACTTAGGCCTCATTTCGCCTACCTCTCTCTCTCTGCCACTTCTTACACAGAAAAGTTGGACTTTAACTTTCTGTTTCAGTGCTTTGTTGCTCTTTAAGTCATTATATTTATTTGGATAATTTTTTACCACCATATGTGCTTTGGAAGTTTGCAGTCTAACTTCTCTTGGTTGCACCCTGAGCCATTTGACAAAATTTAAGTTATAAATCAATGGTACAAACATATTTCCTGAATCTTACCTCTGGAACTTTTAAGAGCTAATACTAAAGTAAAAACAACACTATTAGTTCATCACAAGCTAATCTTTACAGCGGATGCATTCACTGTATTGTAATTCTTTAAATGGATTTCATAACACAAAAATCATGATAAATGTTAATGCTCTAATGTTTTTAAATAGCTTACAATATTTAAGTAAACATTCAAACTAGATAAATGCTAGCAATCTATATTTTTGCTCAACCAACCAGGCAATTCTTCCTGCTTCATTCATGAGATGCCTTTTTGGCATCTGTTTCTCTGAAATGGAAGCAAATGCAGAAAGTTTATGGCTGACTAAGTCTGCAGATGATTGCAAGCTGGAGGTTATCATCAACTCCCCTGCAGACACTAGCATTCTTCAAGAAGGTCCAACTCTGACTAACAAATGGTGGTAAAGCCATGGT